>NC_134830.1:126542101-126629761 GCF_004210375.1 Tachypleus tridentatus
AAAATATTTCGGTAGTACTTTTAATACTAGACAACCAAAAATAGAGATATTTAACCTTTTCTTTTGAGCTTTCATGGCCATAATTCACGCTTTCAGCCTTGTTCCTAGCCATTGGTTGTGTTTATCCTAGTGAAACAAATATATATATAACCAAACCTTTAACTGTTTAAAGTTAAGACAAAGCTATACAATTGGCTATCTGCGTGCTATCTATGATGGGCATCGAAACCAGGTCTCCAACGTTGTAAGTTCGCATATATACCGCTTGTCACTTAGCGTAATATCTAAAACATCGCAAAGATTATCTTGTGGATATGAATAAGAATATATCACTTTATTTCCTTCTTTACTGGTTTCGTGACTTTCACTGTTCAGGAAATAGTTACACTGAGAATCTTCGATATTCGAGCAAAGATAACTAGTTATGTAGCTTTGTGCTTAATTTCAAAATATCAGTCACTGAGTTAACATCTGGCACCTTTTTAAATATCAAGTAGTAAGAGAGCAGAAGAAACTGGTTGTGTAAAGCCACTGGGAATTGAGAAAAGTTACTAAGACTTATAGATATGAAAAAGTAAGTTAAAGTATGAAATTATAACATAAATAAATTGCATTTTTATTATAATAACAACAGTCCACCGCTGGTACAGCGGTAAGCCTACGGATTTACAACCCTAAAACCAGTGGTTCGATTCTCCTCGGTAGACGCATCAGATAGCCCGCTGTGGCTTTGTTGTAAGGAAAAGTAGCATTTCAAGCACACATTGTAAGTTGTAAACGTCGTATAAATTTTACTTAACAGGTGAACTCTTATGTCATGATGTAATTAGTACAGGTGTTTTCTTGTAATATTTCCTTCTGACTGAAATTCACAACAATCTTTTTGCCTACTTCGCATATTATAATAGAACACATTATATCTATTCAAAGTTGTTTTGTGTCTCTGTATAAGGAAATTTAAATTAGTAGCCGGCTTTTAATTATCATCTCGTGTAAAATATACTTAAAAGTAAACTAGCAAAAATGGTTCGTTTCAATAAAAGCTTTAAAGTTGGGATAATTCCAAACGTATTTTAATTTATCTAGTTTTCTCATTAAATGGCTATAAAGACGTATTTTTACAAAAGATAGGCCCGGCATGGCCTAGCGCGCAAGGCGTGCGACTCGTAATCCGAGGGTCGCGGGTTCGCGCCCGCGTCGCGCTAAACATGCTCGCCCTCCCAGCCGTGAGGGTGTATAATGTGACGGTCAATCCCACTATTCGTTGGTAAAAGAGTAGCCCAAGAGTTGGCGGTGGGTGGTGATGACTAGCTGCCTTCCCTCTAGTCTTACACTGCTAAATTAGGGACGGCTAGCACAGATAGCCCTCGAGTAGCTTTGTGCGAAATTCCCAAACAAACAAACAAACAAAAAAGATTGTGTGCCTGAAATGTTTACATAAATAGGTGAAAAGAATAAAAACCAAAGTAAATCCTTCTTCACAACTTACAGACATTATTTCCCTTAACATGTATCCACAAGGACAGTTGAGGGTATTTTGTGGTGCCAAATAAACTGAATAAAAAAATTAAATAAAACTGTAAAAAATAGGTAAACAGAACACAATAATGTGCAACCTTATACTGAGGTATATTTCAAGTTAGTGATGAATCATAAAATAGAAGAAATACATTATGTGATAAAAATACAGTTTCAAAGCTAGTTTACTGTGTCTTCGTTGTGAAGAATGAATTTGTTTACATGAAATTCGATCCATTAATTTAAATTCAGGTTTTAGATGTAGGTGTGTTATTAAAGGCGAAATTACAGTAACGTTGCGTATATCGTCAAATCTAATAAAAGAATAACTTGTACGTTCTGTGTGATTAAAGATAAACTTTATCACTTTAGTGAAGACAAAGTGGTGATTATAAAATAAACATTTTGAGTATAATGGGCGCAATTAGTGAGTTTTATGTGCGTACGTGGAGTGCTACGTACTTTGTTTCTTTTGAATTTCGTGCAAAGCTACATGAGGGCGATCTGTGTTAGCCGTCCCTAATTTAGCAATGTGCGAGTTGATGAGAGAGAAGCTAGTCACCAACCCTAACTCTTGGGCTGTTTATTTATCAAAGGAAAAGTGGGATTAACGTTACACTACAACACCCCACGACTGAAATGGCGAGCATGTTTAGTGTGATATGGATTCAAACCCGCAACCCTCAGATTACGAGCCAAGTGTCTTATCCATCTGGCCATGCCGGGCTCATACGTACTTTTTTCTTAAGTAAACACGTAACAAAGATGTACGATTTTGTATAGCATTTTAGGTTGGAGAAGTTGCGAGCAATGAAGAGAATTGTACACCGTGGAAATGGAAGCAAGATTCAGAGGGAGCGTAAGTTTTTATATGCAAGGGATATATCAGATGACAATGACTTTCAAGAAGATAAAAACAGTGTTCTTGGTATCAGAGTAAAAAAGTAATGAATTTAATTGTAATGAGCCTATTATGTTGAGCAACAAATTTCAGCATTTGGCTTATGTATATAAACTGAAAGAATGAAAATAGAAGGATGTGGAAGTTGCAGGTGATTTATCGATAGGTGACATATGGATAAATAATCTGCTGGGTAAGTAAGGAGAAAAGAATTAGATTATGTTACTTGGGAGAACAGGTGGAGAGTGTAACTAACAGTGACATAACAGGAGATAAGATAAAGGGGCTCTCAGAGATGAAGTGTTTTTTTTTTTCATGGTATGCACAGAGGCTAATGAAATAGGTAAAGGTAGGTCAGAGGAGATAACTGATAAGTGCAATGGATTATTAAAGGCATTTATGTTCAAGGAAACAGACCATTACTCTTTGTTAAGGTACGACCAAGAATTAACCGTGTAAATGAAGTTATAAGTAGATCACAAGGGTTAGATGATAGGTTTGTGATTTAGTATGTGAATTGTAAGGATGAGCATGCTGATTGGGCTTGTTTGGATCAGTTTGGAGGAAGAAGGGAGCTATTTTGGAATGGGTGGTTTGCATTTAAATACTGTAGCAGCTGGTTTGTTTTCTAAGACTATTAACTCAGCTATGAGGGAGGTTTTAAACTAAAACTAAACAGTGGTGAGGACCAGAAAAAACTAAACACAAAAAGAATAAGAGGAAATGAAAAATTTAGCATGGTAAGTTAGTACAGAAGCAGTAGAAAAGGATAGACTTGATTGTTACTGTTGTAATGCTAGGAGTGTGAGATAAAGTATATGACTTTAAAGCACTGGTATGAATGTATAATTTTGATATAATAGGAATTACAGAAACATATGATTTTGATAAAATAAGCTCTTTTGAAATACAGTGTTACAGAAGGAAGAGTGGTTTTATATGTTAATTGTTAGTTACAGTGTGTTGATGTTGACGATATCATAGGTAACATAAAAGAGATTAAATCCATTTGGGTTTCTGTTAGTGGATATGGAGGGAAAAGGATTTTAATGGGAATTTTTAAAACAGGTGCATTTAACAAAGGATACTTAGCTAGTTTGAGAGTTCAGTACATATCATATCAGGAAAGCATGACAATTGGATCAAATAACTTTGTGTCACACTTATTATACATCATGAATTTCTTGTCTCCGTTTTTCATTATAAAAGTAATTGGATTGTGTAACATTGGAAACAAATTTGGAAAAATTAGTTTATCACAGGATATATTTCTAAATGTTGTCCATAAATTTACAGGAAGCATTTCATTTGGAATATAGAGTAATTCTTCTGAATTTTAATTCTAAGTTGAAAATTGCACAGGGTATATCCCGATAGGCAATGTGAAAATGTAATGTAGAGTGTAACATTAATTTGCACTTTGTTTGATGGATTTTCATTCTGACTCATTGTATTTCAAGTGAAGATCATGAGGACCCATTTACTGTGGCCTGTATGACACATTCCCAATGCTGCTTTGATATTAGTGGAGTTTATCAACCACGTGCAGTGTGACATACCTAGCGACACTATACATGTAGCATTTGTGTGAGCCAGTTTAGATTCTGGACAGTGCTTATTTCGAGTCTTTTTGGGAACTTTTTATAAACGGGAGAGTGTATCTTGATACCTTCAAGGTGTGGTCTTCCATGAGTATGTCTGTATACTATTCCATTGTATATGGTGTCCCATGCTATTGGTTCATTTTGAGTGCTTCCTGAAGGGGATTTACATAAGTAAATTTTGCTTTTTGATCTATTCACTATTTCAGTGCTGGATTCCAGCTGTATGTGAATAGAATTTAACATTCAACATTTACATGGACTGAAATGTATTTCTTATAGATACTTCCTTTCACACTTCTCACCCTTCATTTAGTGCATCATTTCTTGCAGTTACAATGATGGTTGAATTCAGAGGGAGTGAGCTGTGCTGTAAATGACTCACACTTCATATAGTGGAGGATTTTCATGTACTTATTAGTATGCAGCAATGTTATGTATAAACATGAGCTGAGGTGAAAGTCTTGAAGCTAGTGGGAAGTGAAAACATTTGTATAAAGAGGGCAACATACCTGCTTTATGTCCCCTTTTGTAGCATTTACTTTAGGATATTCAAAAGTGAATGTAAAGAAAGAACAAGGATAGTTTAAGCTGACAAAGAATACCATATCAGAACACTTACAGTCACTATATTCTTTTGAATGAGAAAATTATGTGTGAATTGTCACATATTTGTCACCAATATATTTTCAGTGTATTTGAAAATGCTTATATTAAAATGAAATTCCAACACCTCAAATTTGAAGGCATTTGATGCTCTTTAGTTTGGTATTGTGGAAATATTTTGGTTTTTTTTGGCCGTGTAGAAGAATGTGGTTGAGCACACTTTCACAAAAATAAAAATTTGTGTAAGCTGATTAAAATATATGTCAGTGACATAGGAGTGGAGTGGAATTAACATGTCTTTGTACATATGCTGACATTATGAGGAGGTCAACTTGCAGAAAGTGCAGAGAAAACCTGTGAAAGGAATTGTTAGTCTCATCTTTATTGTTGTAAATTTAACATTTTTAATGTTTTTGTCTTTGGATGGAATGGTTGAACTGTGTTAAATTCAAGTAAATGACTTAATATTTATCACAAATGTGCTTTTGTTAAAATAGTTGTGTGTGTTGATTAAAAATATTTGTTTCACATCATTTAATTAGAGATGTAGTACAGATTTTGTGTGTTGCAATGTATTTGTCTTACTGTGGCTTACGTATCATGATATGATAAATATAAAACTATAATAGATCTACCATCTGACATTAAATTCAAGTTTATAGTAGTCTTTTGTCAAAATATCAGAGATTACCTGTTGTTACTCAATAAATCTGATGATCATTGATGCAGATGACCCCCAAATAAAACATATTTAACTAAAATTACTACAAATTTAAATATGCAAGATGATATATACAAATTTGCTTATGATAGTTATATAATTATGATGTTGTATTAATTTCGTTCTTGAAAGTCAGAAGGCCTCATTTACTTAATCTGATATTAATACATTAAACTTATCTATAACAGAGTTCAAATCAGTTTATTTATAATACACATAGGTATATATATAACAAGCTTACATTTAGTTGTAATGTTATTTGTAACAACTAATCTGCAATATTTTTAGTGCATATTTCTGTAGTTTAATATAAAGAAACAACAATATTTAAGCAAATATTAAACATTTCCATAATTACATGTTTTTTGCATTGAAATACATGTTTGCTATGGTTGAATAAAACAACTAAAAATGTCATATGTATGATGTATAGTTAAGGATAAAAATGTTTAGCTTTGTTTCTTTAGTATTTGTCCTTGACCAGCATTAGAAGCAAAAGGCAAAATTCCATGAAACTGGTATAATTTAATGACAAGTAGTAAATTGAATGATAACTTGACTCATATTTATTTTAAGACTTAGAAGTTTGTTACTTACAAAGGTTAAGATTCTTTTCTTTTGTTATATGTATATACATGGTTGTTTTGAAATAAATTATGTTATATTAACTGCTATTACAGTAGTTTTAATAGTTGTTGATTTTTTGAATCAGATATTAATATTTCAAAATTATGATGAAAGGAGCTCATTAAAATCATCTAACATCTACTCATAACCCCATAAAATAAATAAAAATTGAGTGCTAAAACTAGTGTGAAGTCAGTCTTAAGACTTCTTTCACAGTTAAAAGAAGAAAAATATATGTGTGTGTATATAAATGAAATCTAGGCTAAATACAGTCAAACATCGATATAAGGCGCTAGTTGGGGTCCAAAAAATTCAACCGCGTTGTATCTGATTGCGCCTTATACCGATTTGATTATATATTTTTTTGACCCTCGGGGTGAGCGATAATGCAAAATTTACGCGTTTTGTAGTGAAATAAAGAAAAACAAACAAAACTACTTACACCAATGATATAGCATTTTTTTTATTTATTAAACTCAATTTTAAGACTGAAATTAAATGTAAAAAGCAGAATTCTAAAGAAATTTATCGAATTCATTACTTTGATGGGGGCTGATATTCTAAAAGTAGTTCCGTCAGAGCAATCATGTGATCGTTTTTACAATTAGACGCTGATTAAAATTAGTTCAATTTTAAAAGTTAATACATATAGTAATTAATTTTGATAATTTATTTACTAATTATTAAAATCTAAGTACAAACTGAAGTCAAATAATTACCAGATAAAAAAATGTCATGGCAAAGTTTAAAATACGAATTCAGTACTGAAACAAAAAACGGATTTTTCAAAAAATTTAATAATAAAATATAGTAAGCACATAAAACAAGTTGAAATGCACAAATTTATAGTTACTCAGTAGTCTTCTTTCTTTCAAAAGCCTCCAAAAGTGTCTGTTGTCTTCCTCCTTGGTTCCATCCTCTTCGCAGTTTGATTGAAGTGGATTTGGTTTTTGATTTTTGATCACATTAACTGGCTGATTACATTAAGCAGTGGTAATATTAAGAGGCAGCCTCTGTAGAAACCCCAAAAAATTTGGGGCCTAAGACCCCATCGCTCCCAACTGATTATCATGCTTTATCGATTCGTTTTATATCGATGTTTACCTGTATTTTCACAAAATATTTTTATGATGTTAAATTATTTTTAAAATTTTGTTTTATTTGTTTCCAGATCATAGCTGTCAGTTTGGTGTTGCAAATCAAATCATATACTAGAAAATTAGTTTCTTTTTTGTGTTAGGATGTGCATTAATATTTCACGTTAAATCTTGAAGAAAGTGTTAACTTTGTCTTTACTGAAGTAATTTTAACATTTTTAATGTTTGTTTTTAAAAGTATGGGGGGTAAATGAAGTTAGTTCAGTCAATCTGGTATTGGGCTTGTAAATAATATAATGCAAGATTAGTTTCCTGTTTGAGTTATTTTATTATATGCAGTATTACCGTTATTGTGCATGACATGGTTGGCTCTGTTCTACATTTTCTGCCTCAGAGCCAGGACTTATGGCCTCTTGCTTTTGTAACTTATTTTCTCAAGTTGTTGTGTCTTTGGAAGATTTTGTTCAGCATTTCCAACAGCTTGCTTTTACTTGTTATTCAGATGAATGTACCTTCAGACTTCACCACCTTCACATCCTGACATTTTTCTGTTTCCATACAAGCTATCCAGATTTATGCAGCTTCTTGTCTGTGGTATCTTCATGTTGAATCTCGTTCTTTTGAACAAGCTGTATCAGTAACATCACACTTACATGAAATATGACAAATAATTATATTGACTAGATAAGAGTTTTGAGGATTATATATGTGCATTATTGTTATGTCAAACCACAGTATTACATTGCTGTCACAATTTTGAATAGTAAGCAATTTTACTGAGGATTTCCATTTTATGTACTTCTGATTTGTTATACCTTGTTAAAAAAACATTTTTATCATGACTGGACTGTGACTCTTACTGTGTAAAAAAACTCCTGAAGTATGAATAAGCAAGGTGGTTTTGTATTGAGTGAGCAATGAACTTATTTTATCACCTTCACCTCAAAGCACTTGCTGTGGTGACCCAAAAATTGGTAGATAAAATACACACTTAATTTGTTTTACACAGTCACTTCCTGTTGTTGTTTCTTTCACTGCAAATAATTTTTTATGAATCTTCATTTTTGGTATATGTAATTAGAATATATTAAACAGTCAAAATTTGTAATCCTGTTTATTTCTCTTTACTGTTGTTACAGTGTTAAGTTGTATATTTTTCAATGAGTAGATATGTGGTGTGTATAACAGCTCCATGGAATAAAGCACCTTTATCAATAAAATTCCACACTTATCAATATGTTAGGAATTTTCTGTTCATCTCAAGGTATAGGTTCTTATTTGTTAAGAAACTGTCATCCATTAAGAATACAATTAACCAACTCTTGTTTTTTTTATGGTTTATTTTTGTATTTGAAGAAATTACTACACATTTCAAGTCTCATCATATGGTGCAAGACCATAAAAGGGTAAGAGATACTAATAGAGAACAGCTTTAGAGATGAATAAAAGCAAAGTTTAGATATTACTGGATAAAGATTATCAACTAGTTACATGAGGAATAATTTATGCTTCTGTGATAATATGATTTAAATGTAACTTATGTACTGATGAACATGAACAACATAATTTAGTGGAAAGCTTAAAAGACATTGACATAAGTCACAGTCTTAGAAGTTTGTTATAGTATTTTTAAATATTGTCTTCATTCCTGTAATTGTTTTCATATTAAGCCTATTTGTATGTGTAAATGTCAAAGCTCATGTTTTTGACATTTTAGAGAGTACCATTCAACATAGTATTGTGTATCTGATGTCAGTTATTAAATATGTGTTTATTTTATACTTTATTACTTATTATACTTAAAACTTTAGGTGTGCATTTCAAAGACTGTTCAAATACAATATGAAGATTATACATTGACAAAAAAGAAACTTTATTTTTCACATGAATATTGACTTTTGCTTTGATATGTTAAGTCAAAACAGATATCATCAATTTGCAGACATATCTTTGTAACTCATTTAGTTTTCGTGCATAACAGACTTTTATGTTCTCCTAAAAGCTTGCAATGTTTTTATACATACATATGATAGATTTTGAATTTTATTAAGTATTCCTTTTTCATTATCGAGTCAGTCAATTGGACCAGTTCCATGCATGCTGGTTTCAGTTGTATTCGATCACAAATTATGACAAAGACGTCATGTTGTGGTTCCCTGAAATGTGCTCGTTGTGGTGGCAAGGACCAGGATGCGTATGAGTGTGAAATGGACCCACATTGTGTCAATTACAATGGCTCTCACCATTCCTACTCGTAGCTCTAAACCGGGACTGGAAAGGCCAACTTCGGGTGACTGATAGTGGTTCTTGTACTTACCTGTTAGTCTTCCTGATGGGTTATTATAATGACCATTATGCAACAGAAAGTCCTTTACGACTTCACTTACTGTAGTTTCTCTCTTAACGTTGTAGACTAGATGTCAACATTGGTTTTATGCTATTTATGTTTTTAAACTCTAATTTGTTTTACCTTAATTTCCTTTTATGAAATTTACTACATTTACTTTACCTTTCACCAGATGTTTGGCACAGATAGCCTAGCTGCTTTGTGCCATAAAATACTAAATCAACCAACCAATCAATGTTTTATTAGTAAAGACTGGAACAATACTGTAATTGTTTTTATATAAGAAGAATGGAATAGAATTTTTTCGAATAATGATCTGTTAATGTATCGTTTATATTTCATGAATAAAACTGAAATACATACCAGGTTTATCTCATTTTTATTGAAAATTAGATTTTCATTTTTTTGACAATCATATTTTATCTTTCAGCAAATTGTGAAGATCGTATAAAATGAAACTTAGAGTGAATTAAAAAAGTTGCACTTAGTGTTCAAAAACAGTTGTCCTGTTGAAGAATCACTTTTTAACAGATCATCTACAGGAATAATTCAAGAAGATTCAACAAATCCATAAAGTGAGCTTAGCTTAGTTTTAGAACAAGCATAGAATATTTGGTCTGTACTGTTGTGCTCTAAAGTCCGCTCATGATTTTTAGACTCCAGTATACTAGAAATTCTTCCATTATCTCCAGGTGTATTTGTATCTTACTTGAAGAAGAGACCAATGAAAAAATATTGTTAGGACATTCACCCATGATCCTTCAGTACATACCCCACATTTTGCACCTTTAACTTGTGAAGGTCATATAAATCAATGAGGGGACTAGGAATACAAAATCTAATGCCAGATTTAAGTTAGAGATCCCTAAAACACCTGCTGCTAGACCACTATTTTACCTGATTTAACCTTGTGGTGCATTTTACCTCCTCTTAGTGATGGGGGTGGGGGTGGCTATACTATATAGATAATGACCCTACTTGAGTTAACCAGAATTTTACTCAAAACATTTTGTTTTGCTATCTTCAAAACTGTGGGAAAGGTATATGGACAGTAAACAAATTCACAAACATGTCTCCCAATGGAACAGCAGTACATCTGCAGAATCACACTAAATACCAGGTTTCAGTACCCATGGTTGGCAGAGCACAGATAGTCTATTGTGTAGCTTTGTGCTTAATTCTAAACAAACAAACACATATTATCAATTAACACAGGTACATTTCTCCATTTAATATTTCTAAGACATCCACATATTTTTCTGAAGATTTTTTTTCACAGCTTTAGAATGACCTTGAAGTTGTATGCTAATTCTGTAGTTGAGAGACAATTAAAGGGTTTTGGGCACCTACAGTTTCTTTACCTTTGGCATTTCATATTTTGCAAATGCTGTTATTTTTGCATTTGTATGAGCTTTGAAGAGAAAGAAATGTCTTGTTTTAGATTATCAAAGATTTTTGCAAGACTAACCTCAATGTCAAGTAAAATTGCTAGATTGAACTAGATAGAAAAGTAGTCATTTACAGAGAAACATATTTTAAACACAGCATAATATGTAGTACTGTGATTGTGTGTCTATTAAGTAATCATTTTCTTTCTTTGTAATTTTCATCACTTGAGATCTCTGTTTCAAGATGTTAAGTGTGTGTGGCTATCAGGTGTATTTATTGAATAGTCAGATCCAAAGTCAGATATCAGGACTTGCTTGTATTATAATTTATTATTAAGTTCCTGACTAATTACTAGGAAAAGAGACCTTTTAACTTTTCTGTTGTGTATATTTCCACCCATGTTTAATTTTTTTTCTGTGAATGTCATGGTGTTTTAGTGAATTACATTTAAATTTAATTGAACTATTTTCTTATGGTATATGAATAAGTTTGTCATCGAAACATAGTTAATAATCCAAATTTTAGTAGCACATCAGGTTTCACTCCTTAACTTTACAAGGCAACATCAGTACAAGAATTGTGACTTTTCTTCTTGACATCCCTCTTCTCTAATGCATTTACAATCCCTCCAAGAAATATTAAATTTGAAATAAATTGCTTATGATATTAACAGTGTTCAGGCAAAGAATAATTTTTATAGCTTTCAATTTTATTTAGTTACAGTGCTACAAAATAGGAAATCATATCCCACATTCACACTGACCCATCAAATCCTGTTTTTCAGAAGTGCCGTTAATTTTCTCTGTGTTTAATACTATATTTTTATATTCAATAGGAAGTGAAGGTTTTAATCTATGAAATGAGATAAATTGTTTTCTGTATTGAGAATTGTCTATTTTCACTTGAAGTTCAAACTTTATTCCCTTGCAAACACATCAATGAGCTTAGCTGATTATAACCATTTTAAGTTAGCTTACATAAAATAAGAAATAATAAATTTTTATGAGGTATGCTTGCAAGCAACTTATAAGCAGTCTTATGTGATTCAGTAGGGTAAATTTGATCTTCATATTTACCAAGTAAATTACAAATTTTATGGTGAGAATATCAGTTAAATATGATACAAAAGGACAATAAAACTATAAGTATAAACAGATATATACTGTTGTACATTTCAAGCTATTTAGAATAAAGAAATGTTTCATGTTACAATCTGAAGTTATTTTAGAAAGAAAAATGTAATTTAAGTATATATTGATTTTTTTATTTAGTGATCACAAGGTCAGTCAAGGTCAGATTTTTTCAGACAAATAGAAGTACTTTCTAATTTTAACATAAAGATCATTTTGCACTCCAAGCAGCCAACACTTTGACTCCATATGTTAATGGAGAAATACTTATTGAAAATACTTCATAAAAAATTCTGTATTTTTGTCAAAAAATGGTTCCTGATGACTGCTGAAAGTTTTTGTTATTTAGTAGAGATGAACAAAACATATAAGTTATTGAATGGACACAAAAAAGGTCAATTTGGGGTCACGAACTTAGTTAACCCTTTCACTATGGGCTTGGCATAACATACACAAATTCATCTACACTTTTCCACGCATTAAGTGTTTGTGCTATAACCTTTGATATAGCATATGTATTTTTACAAAATTTGTTATACTTTTACTAAAGATTACAGATTGTTTAATGAAATATTTTTACTAGAAATGTGTTTGCGAAAATAGTGTCTGTTTCGTTACTAGTCTAAATATAAAGGGATTTCATGTTAGGATTAAGAGAACTGTTTCTCATCCTCATAATCTCAAACATTATTTACATAATCTCTAAAACATCCTAAATACATTTCAAACATTTATTGATGACCAGAAACCCACTTGAAGTAAAAATGTATCTCGGAATGGCTGGTATGGGTATTAACACTTTTATTGAAAAGGAGAGAACAACGTTTCAACCTTCCTAGATCATTTTCAGGTCAAATGGAAATTTTAATCGTGTAGCACGTTGAGGCTCTTCACGTTAAGAAAAATATACTTGTGGTACGAGTTCATCTTTCAATGTTGTAACATCATTGAAAATTTTCCTCGGTTAAAGTCATTACTGTTCACAATGTGACAACGCATTTGAGCATTTAAACAAGCATAATTCTTCTGATTATTTTAATGTTTGTAAAAATGATGAAGGCTTGAGAGTTGAACCCCTAGTTTGTAGTGGTTGTGACAAATTTTGTAAGTCTGCTAAATTTTAAAAGAGAATGAATCAAAGAATAGTAAACAAACGATATCTTTGATAATTTCTACCAGCACGTAAATACTTTTGTCGTTAGTATCAGAAAAAAGATTCATCAAATACACACTTGTTTTGTTTTTCAAAAGAGGTCATGGAACCTAATTGTAATTTATTTGATGAAGTCTGTCAATTCTTTGTTTACAAAGAAGGTACGAATTATACAGCTATAGCACATAATATGAAAGAGTTAGACAGACCACCTAAAATTATTTTAGTCGCCAAGAAATGAAGCTCGAAATTATCATAAATGAAACAAAAAAATACGCTTATCATATTTGGGCTACTCATTTATCAATGAATTGTGGGATTAACGGTCACTTATAATGCCCCCACGGTTGAAACAACGAACATGTTTAGTGAGACGGGGGATTCAAACCTGTGACCCTCAGATTACAAGTCAAGAGCCTTAACCACCTGGTAATGCCGGGCAATTGTTTCTTAAACATTTGTCTTAACAGTAACAGTGTTAAAAAAATAGAATACTGACATTTGGTACTGACTACTTATTTTCAAATCACAAGTATAAATCCAGTGGTGAAGACTAGTAGGAGTAAAGTGTTCACAGTTTGTTAGATGTAACGAGTACAATGTGTCATTGATTTTATTTAGGAATGTGAGTCGCCCCTATACTTTTAAGGAAGCTAGTAATAAAGATATGCAATTTTATACACAGTATGTAAGATGGAGGAGAAATTAAAGTCTATCCTAATAAAGTAGAGGTAATAGATAAAGAGAAGAACACACTGTAGGAAATAGAAGTGCAATTTCAGAAGGAACTTAAGCTTTTACATGCAAGGGATACATCAGCTGACAATAACTTTCAAGAAAGCAGAAAGAGTATTATTAGAGTGAAAAGTAATGAAATTATTTATAATAAGTCTGTTTTGTTAAATAATAAATTTCAGCCTTTGGTTTATGCAGATGAGGAAACGTTGGATGGAAGGAAAACCAAAGGGTCAGAGAAAGATGTAGAAGATAAGTATGCTATCAGCCATAGGTGATTACTCCAAAGAGGAGGACAATAACCAATGTTGTGAATAAAGAAAAGCCATGAACTAATTTTTGTTGGGGATACTCTGCAAAACTGACTGTAAGATGAAGTTATACATAGGTCACTAGGGCTAAGTGCTTAGCTGAAATCTGTATGTAAGGATGAACACATTGACTAGATGGTTACATTTCAATAGGATAGGAGCAGACTTGTTTCCTATGGCAACTTACTGGGCTTTAATAGAATATTTAGAAATGGACTAGATAGTAACGAGGACCAGGAGAAATTAAATTGAAAGAAAATAAAAGGAGACATGATTATTGTAGGAAATAGGAATTATAATTACTAATAAGCTTCATTGTTATTATTATAATGCTCAAAATATAAAACTTAAAATAGATTACTTTATGCCACTGGTAGGAATAAAAGGTTTTTGAAATAATGGGAATAACTGAAACAATAGTACTGATGAATATAGTAAGAATCTTTACAATCAAATTAAGATTTCAGCTCTTAATGAAATCATAATAGAACATATTTATTGGGTAATATCACAGTCAAACCATGAGGGAGAAATGCCTTTGGAAACTGTTGAGTTTCTTAAGCAATTAGTCAAGGAACCTATTGAAACAAAGCTATGTTAAATTTATTCTTAACTTCAAATACAGAAATGATTATGGAATTTGTGGAACATCTGGATGGATATGATAGGTGCTCTATCAGGTGCAATGTTTTGTTGTAAATAGAGATAAATAACAACGATATTTGGGTCATAATTCAAAATAAAAATTGAAAGGATGCAACAAGAATAATCTGTTCTGAATTGGTCAACTGAGGTATTTGGCGACACTGATCAGATATGTAACTTTTTAAAGGTAAATTTTTCAATATATTTCAAGGTAAATATATTCCTCATAAAATGAAAAGGGTAGCTGCAAGGAAACAATAAACAGGTTGGCTCACAAACAGTTTAAGAGATAAGATTTACTAAAACCGTCATAAATTTAAAAAAATTTAAATTAACTGGTAAGCTCAAAAAGTTGGTAAAACAACAAATGAAAATATCAAAAAGGATATATAAGAAAAGATGTTCTGTAGATTTAAAAAGTACATTAAAAGAAAAGAAAACGTTTTGTCATACGTGGAGATGCTGAAATTTATCAAACTGTTTTCTCTTCATAAAACGAGTTGTATTGGTCTGATCAAACTGTTTGAGGTTGAAAGTGGAGTTGTTATTGTGCTGATGCATGATTGTTTTTTCTATATTTGCCAATGAAAATAGTAGAACTATGGGACACAGGTATGACTTACGGAAGAGTAAGAGTCGTTTATAGCTAAAGTAGTTTCAATTATTTAAGTGGTTGGTTAGCCTTTGGGATGGGTTATCTTCAGACGTCGTAGAAGCAGTAAATAAAAGTTTAGACAAAACGTTTGATAAGTATATGAACGATAACGACTGGCTGTAATTCTTTTTTTACATTATTCTAATTTAGTTAGGGCCCGGCAGGGCCAAGCGTGTTAAGGCGTGCGACTCGTAATCTGAAGGTCACGGGTTCGCATCCCCTTTGTGCCAAACATGCTCTCCCTTTCGGCTGTAAGGGCATAATAATGTGACGGTCAATCCCACTATTCGTTGGTTAAAGAGTAGCCCAAGAGTTGGCAGTGGGTGTTGATGACTAGCTGTCTTCCCTCTTGTCTTACACTACTAAATTAGGGACGGCTAGCACAGATAGCCCTCAAGTAGCTTTGTGTGAAATTCAAAACAAACAAACAAACTAATTTAGTTAAGGCAATGAAACAACCGAGATTGACTAATGTGTTCTGAAAATGTTATATCAATAGACATGTCATTGTGTGCATGTCATATTGCAAAATCTATGTTGTGAGAAAGTTGATAAATTGTTAAAAAGAAATATGTCCTCATTATTTCATTTTAATCATGTTACCAAAATCATTATTGAATTAATATAATATTTAAGAGTACGTTTTAATTATTCTATAGTATCATCCTTTTTCAGGATGATTTAATTGAATGATAAGGAAAGTTAATTAACTGGTAAATTACTAATATAAACTGATTGTATTGATTATATTCATGTTAATCAGATGTCTACTAGACCAACTTTGTGGAACTATGATGCTTTGTCACCAATTATAGCAATCTTTCTCTAGCCGTTTTTACATATGTAAAGACAGTAACATTTTGTAATCAAACTGTCCGTTGGGGCTGAAAAGCTGTTATATTCAGTGAAACTATCCTCATAAATTATATATCTTCAGGATTGATTCCACTGCAGCAATTCTGTCTTGAATTCTGTTTGTGTTATTTCATCTTTTCACACATAAATCCAATACAAAATGTTTTTGTAATACATTTAATACAATAAGGAATTCAATTTAAACTTTTCTTAATTTATTATTTAACAAAAATAAACACAAATGTAACATAAACAGGTACACAGTTCCAAAAGAACAGTTCCATAAAAGTACAACACCTCAATTCTATTAACGTAAAACACCTCAACAGTTTGAATAGAACAGTTCTATAAAAGTACCACTTCTAAATGGCTTAAAGAGAAACGTTTTTTTTTTTTTAAATCATAAAAAGTTTAAATAAAACAGTTCTACAAAAATAAAACATCTTACAGGTTTAAGAATAAATATCCCATGAAAGCAAAAATTTTCAATAGTTTAAATTGAACAGATTAAATAGAACAGTTCTAAGAAAATAATACATCTTGAAGGTTTAAACAGGACAGATCTATGAAAGTACAAAATCTTAACAGTTAAAGTCGAACAGTTCTATGATAGACTAAATTTCAACAGATTCAATCGTACAGTTCTAAGAAAGTACAATTTCTAAAAGATTATATAGTACTGTTCTATCAAAAAAATTGTATCTTAACAGTTTAAATAGAACAGTTCTATGAAGCTACTACAGTTGAAATGTTTAACTAGAAGTGTTCTATGAAAGCATTACTCCTTAAATATTTAAATATAACAGTTCTAATAAAGGACTACAACTCAATAGTTTATCTAGATCAGTTCTATAAAACCAATGCAGTTCAAATGTTTAAACAGAACAGTTCTATTACAGTACAATATCTTAAAAATTAAATAGAACAGTTCTATGAATGTACTAGACCTCAAATGTTTCAGTAGAACAGTTCTATTAAAGTACAAAACTCAAAAGTTTAAATAGAACAGTTCTATTAAAGTAAAACACTGCTCTAAAAGGTTAAATAGTACTGTTCTATCAAAAAATTGCATCTCAACAGAATAAATAGAACAGTTCTATGAAGCTACTACAGTTGAAATGTTTAACTAGAAGTGATCTATGAAAGCATTACACCTTAACAATTTAAATATAACAGTTCTATTAAAGGGCTACAACTATACAGTTTATCTAGATCAGTTCTATGAAACTACTGCATTTCAAATGATTAAATAGAACAGTTCTATGAATGTACTAGACCTCAAAAGTTTCAGAAGAACAGTTCTATTAAACTACAAAACTCAACAGTTTAAACAGAACAGTTCTATTAAAGTGCAACACCTCAAGAGTTTAAATAGAACTGTTCTATTAAAGTGCAACACCTCGTCAGTTTAAATAGAACTGTTCTATTAAAGTACAACACCTCAACAGTTTCAGTAGAACGGTTCTATAGAAGTATTACTCCTTCATGGCATAGAGAGAAAAGCTTTGTTAAAAAACATATAAACAGTTTAAATAGAACAGTTCTACAAAAGTAAAACATCTTACAGGTTTAAGAATAAAAGTCCCATGAAAGCAAAAAAATTTCAGTAGCTTAAATAGAACAGTTCTAGAAACGTTTTTCAGTTCAACAGTTTAAATAATACAGTTTTTTGAAAATACTACTCCTGAACAGATTAAATAGAACAGTTCTAAGAACATAATACATCTTGAAGGTTTAAATAGAACAGATCTATGAAAATACAAAATCTTAACAGTTAAAGTGGAACAGTTATATCAAAACCTAAATGTCAACACATTCAATCGTACAGTTCTAAGAATGTAGAATTTCTAAAAGGTTAATAGCACTGTTCTATAAAAAAAATTGCATCCTTACAGTTTAAATAGAACAGTTCTAAGAAGCTCCTACAGTGAAAAGTTTAACAAGGAGTATTCTGTGAAAGTATTACACCTTAACAATTTAAACATAACAGTTCTAATAAATGGCTACAACTCAATAGTTTATCTAGATTAGTTCGATGAAACTACTGCAGGTGAAAAGTTGAAATACAACAGTTCTGAGAATGTACTAGACCTCAAATGTTTCAGTAGAACAGTTCTATGAAACTACTACTTTTGAAATGTTTAATTAGAAGTGTTCTATGGAAGCATTAGACCTTAACAATTTAAATATAACAATTCTGTTAAAGGGCTACAACTCAATAATTTATCTAGATCAGTTTTATGAAACTACTCCAGTACAATGGTTTAAATAGAACAGTTCTATGAATGTACTAGACCACAAAATTTCAGTACAACATTTCTACAAAAGTACTACTCCTTCATGGCTTAAAAAGAAAAGCTTCATCAAAAAACACATATCACCAGTTTAAATAAAACAGTTCTATAAAACGTCTACATTTTAAACGTTTAAATAGAACAGTTCTACAAAACTAAAACCTAAAGTTTAAGAAGAACAGTCCCATGAAAGTAGAAAATTTCAGTAGTTTTAAGAGAAAAGTTCTAGAAAAGTACTACACTTCAACATTTTTAATAATACAGTTTTATCAAAATGTTACTCCTGAAAAGATAAAATAAAATAGCTCTATGAAAATACTACATTTTAAAGGTTTCAGTAGAACAGTTCTATTAAAGTACAAAAGTCAACAGTTTAAATAGAACAGTTCTAATAAAGTTTACCACTTAAACACTTTCAATAGAATAGTTCTATTAAACTGCAAATTCTCAACAGTTGAAATAGAACCATTCTATTAAAGTAGAACATACTTCGAAAAGCTTAAAGAGTACTGTTCTATCAAAAAATTGCATCTCAACAGATATCTAGATCAGTTCTATGAAACTACTGCAGTTCAACTGTTTAAATAGAACACTTCTATTAAAGTACAACATCTTAACCATTTAAATAGAACAGTTCCATCAATATAAAAGACCTCAAAAGTTTCAGAAGAACAGTTCTATTAAAGTAGAAAATCTCTACAGTTTAAATAGAACAGTTCTATTAAAGTGCAACAACTCAATAGTTTAAATAGAACTGTTCGATTAAAGTACAACACTTCAACAGTTCAAAATAACAGTTTTATTAAAGTATATAACCTCAACAGTTTCAGTAGAACAGTTCTATAAAATCCCTACTTCTTCATGGCTTAAAAACAAAAGCTTTGTGAAAACACATATTAACAGTTTAAATGAAACAGTTCTATAAAACTTCTACATTTTAAACGTTTAAATAGAACAGTTACTACAAAACAAAATATCTTAAAGGTTTAAAAGAACAATTACATGAAAGCAGAAAATTTCAATAGTTTTAACAGAAAAGTTCTAGAAAAGTACTAAATTTCAAGAGTTCAATTAATAAACTTCTATGAAAATGCACCTCTTGAAAAGATAAAATAAAATAGCTCAATGAAAATACTACATTTTAAAGGTTTAAATAGAACAGTTCTATAAAAGTAGAAAATCTCAATAGTTTAAGTAGAATAGTAAAATCAAAACAAAATTTCAACGAATTCAATATAACAGTTCTATGAAAGTACAATTTCATAAAGGTTAAATAGTACTATTCTATCAAAAATTGCATCTCAACAGATTAATTAGAACAGTTCTATGAAACAACTACAGTTGAAATGTTTAACTAGAAGTGTTCTATGAAAGCATTACACCTTAACAATTGAAATATAACAGTCCTATTAAATGGCTACAACTCAATAGTTTATCCAGATCAGTTCTATGAAACTACTACAGTTCAAATGTTTCAATAGAACACTTCCATTAAAGTACAACATCTTAATAATATAAATAATACAGTTCTATGAATGCACTAGACCTCAAAGTTTCAGTAGAACAGTTCTATAAAAGAACAAAATCTCTAGAGTTTAAATAAAACAGTTCTATTAAAGTGCAAAACCTCAACAGTTTCAGTAGAACAGTTCTATAAAAGCACTAATCCCTCATGGCTTAAAGAGAAGAGCTTTGTCAAAAAACACATATCAACAGTTTAAATAGAACAGTTCTACAAAACTAAAACATCTTAAAGGTTAAAGAAGAAAAGTCCCATAAAAGCAGAAAATTTCAATAGTTTTAACAGAAAAGTTCTAGAAAAGTACTACATTTCAACAGTTAAATTATTAAACTTCTATGAAAATTCACCTCCTGAAAAGATAAAAAAAAATCGCCCTATGAAAATACTACATTTTAAAGGTTTAAAGAGAACAGTTCTATGAAAAAACAAAATCTTAACAGTTTAAATAGAACAGTTCTATAAAAAGCAAATTTTCAACGAATTCAATAGAACAGTTCAATGAAAGTACAATTTCATAAAGGTTAAATAGTACTATTCTATCAAGAAATTGCATCTCAACAGTTTAATTAGAATAGTTCTATGAAACTACTACAGTTGAAATGTTTAACTAGAAGTATTCTAGGAAAGCATTACACCTTAACAATTTAAATATGACAGTACTATTAAAGTCTACAACTCAATAATTTCTCTAGATCAGTTCTATCAAACTACTGCAGCTCAAATGTTTAAATAGAACAAATCTATGAATGTACTAGACATCAAAAGTTTCAGTAGAACAGTTCTATTAAAGTACAAACCTCAACAGTTTAAATACATTTCTATTAAAGTGCAACAAATTAAAAGTTCAAATAAAACTGTTCTATTGAAGAACAAAACTCAACAGTTTAAATAGAACAGTTCTAATAAAGTGCAACACTTAAACACTTTCAATAGAACAGTTCTATTAAACTGCAAAATCTCTACAGCTTAAATAGAACTGTTCTATTAAAGTACAACATTCTTCTAAAACATTAAATAGTACTGTTATATCAAAAATTTCATCTCAACAGTTTCTTTAGAACAGTTCTATTAATCTACTACAGTTTAAATGTTTAATTAGAAGTGTTCTATGAAAGCATTACACCTTAACAATTTAAATATGACAGTACTATTAAAGTCTACAACTCAATAGTTTATCCAGATCAGTTCTTTGAAACTACTGCAGTTAAAACGTTTAAATAGAACAGTTCCATTTAAGTACAACATCTTAATAATTTAAATAGAACAGTTCTATGAATGACCTACACCTCAAAGTTTCATTAGAACAGTTCTATTAATGTACACAATCTCTACAGTTTAAATAGAACAATTCTATTAAAGTGCAACACCTCAAAAGTTAAAAAAACTCTTCTATTAAAATACACAATCTCTACAGTTTAAATAGAACAATTCAATTAAAGTGCAACACCTCAAAAGTTAAAAAAACTCTTCTATTAAAGTACAAAACTCAACAGTTTAAATAGAACATTCCTATTAAATTGCAACACCTCAAAAGTTCAAATGAAACTGTTCTATAAAAGTACAAAACTCAACAGTTTAAATAGAAAAGTTCTAATAAAGTGCAACACTTAAACACTTTCAATCGAACAGTTCTATTAAAGTACTACACTTCAACAATTTCAAAAGAACAGTTCTGATAAAGTACAACACCTCAACAGTTTCAGTAGAACAATTCTGTAAAAGCACTATTCTCTCATGGTTAAAGAGAAAAGCTTTGTCAAAAAACACACATCAACAGTTTAAATAGAACAGTTATAAAAACTGCTACATTTCAAACATTTAAATAGAACCGTTCTACAAAATTAAAACATCTTGAAGGTTTAAGAAGAAAAGTCCCAAGAAAGCAGTAAATTTCTATAGTTTTAATAGAACAGTTCTAGAAAAGTGCTACTACTGAAAAGATAAGATTAAATAGCTCTATGAAAATACTACATTTTAAAGGTTTAAGTTGAAGAGTTCTATAAAATTTCAAAATCTTAAAAGTTTAAGTAGAACAGTTCTATCAAAAACAAAATTTCAACGAATTCAATAGTACAGTTCTATGAAAATACAATTTCTTAAAGGTTAAATAGTACTATTCTATCATAAAATTGCATCTCAACAGTTTAATTAGAACAATTCTATAAAACTACAACAGTCGAAATGTTTAACTAGAAGTATTCTAGGAAAGCATTACACTATAGCAATTTAAATATAACAATTCTATTAAAAAGCTAACTCAATAGTTTATCCAGATCAGTTCTTTGAAACTACTGTAGTTCAAATGTTTAAATAGAACAGTTCTATTTAAGTACAACATCTAAATAATTTAAATAGAACAGTTCTATGAATGAACTACACCTCAAAGTTTCATTAGAACAGTTCTATTAAAGTACACAATCTCTACAGTTTAAATAGAACAATTCTATTAAAGTGCAACACCTCAAAAGTTTAAATAGAACTGTTCCATTAAATTACAAGAGTTGAAGAGTTTTAAAAGAACAGTTCTATTAAAGAACAAAAGTCAACAGTTTAAATAGAACAGTTCTAATAAAGTTTACCACTTAAACACTTTCAATAGAATAGTTCTATTAAACTGCAAATTCTCAACAGTTGAAATAGAACCATTCTATTAAAGTAGAACATACTTCGAAAAGCTTAAAGAGTACTGTTCTATCAAAAAATTGCATCTCAACAGATATCTAGATCAGTTCTATGAAACTACTGCAGTTCAACTGTTTAAATAGAACACTTCTATTAAAGTACAACATCTTAACCATTTAAATAGAACAGTTCCATCAATATAAAAGACCTCAAAAGTTTCAGAAGAACAGTTCTATTAAAGTAGAAAATCTCTACAGTTTAAATAGAACAGTTCTATTAAAGTGCAACAACTCAATAGTTTAAATAGAACTGTTCGATTAAAGTACAACACTTCAACAGTTCAAAATAACAGTTTTATTAAAGTATATAACCTCAACAGTTTCAGTAGAACAGTTCTATAAAATCCCTACTTCTTCATGGCTTAAAACAAAAGCTTTGTGAAAACACATATCAACAGTTTAAATGAAACAGTTCTATAAAACTTCTACATTTTAAACGTTTAAATAGAACAGTTCTACAAAACAAAATATCTTAAAGGTTTAAAAGAACAATTACATGAAAGCAGAAAATTTCAATAGTTTTAACAGAAAAGTTCTAGAAAAGTACTAAATTTCAAGAGTTCAATTAATAAACTTCTATGAAAATGCACCTCTTGAAAAGATAAAATAAAATAGCTCAATGAAAATACTACATTTTAAAGGTTTAAATAGAACAGTTCTATAAAAGTAGAAAATCTCAATAGTTTAAGTAGAATAGTAAAATCAAAACAAAATTTCAACGAATTCAATATAACAGTTCTATGAAAGTACAATTTCATAAAGGTTAAATAGTACTATTCTATCAAAAAATTGCATCTCAACAGATTAATTAGAACAGTTCTATGAAACAACTACAGTTGAAATGTTTAACTAGAAGTGTTCTATGAAAGCATTACACCTTAACAATTGAAATATAACAGTCCTATTAAATGGCTACAACTCAATAGTTTATCCAGATCAGTTCTATGAAACTACTACAGTTCAAATGTTTCAATAGAACACTTCCATTAAAGTACAACATCTTAATAATATAAATAATACAGTTCTATGAATGCACTAGACCTCAAAGTTTCAGTAGAACAGTTCTATTAAAGAACAAAATCTCTAGAGTTTAAATAAAACAGTTCTATTAAAGTGCAAAACCTCAACAGTTTCAGTAGAACAGTTCTATAAAAGCACTAATCCCTCATGGCTTAAAGAGAAGAGCTTTGTCAAAAAACACATATCAACAGTTTAAATAGAACAGTTCTACAAAACTAAAACATCTTAAAGGTTAAAGAAGAAAAGTCCCATAAAAGCAGAAAATTTCAATAGTTTTAACAGAAAAGTTCTAGAAAAGTACTACATTTCAACAGTTAAATTATTAAACTTCTATGAAAATTCACCTCCTGAAAAGATAAAAAAAAATCGCCCTATGAAAATACTACATTTTAAAGGTTTAAAGAGAACAGTTCTATGAAAAAACAAAATCTTAACAGTTTAAATAGAACAGTTCTATAAAAAGCAAATTTTCAACGAATTCAATAGAACAGTTCAATGAAAGTACAATTTCATAAAGGTTAAATAGTACTATTCTATCAAGAAATTGCATCTCAACAGTTTAATTAGAATAGTTCTATGAAACTACTACAGTTGAAATGTTTAACTAGAAGTATTCTAGGAAAGCATTACACCTTAACAATTTAAATATGACAGTACTATTAAAGTCTACAACTCAATAATTTCTCTAGATCAGTTCTATCAAACTACTGCAGCTCAAATGTTTAAATAGAACAAATCTATGAATGTACTAGACATCAAAAGTTTCAGTAGAACAGTTCTATTAAAGTACAAACCTCAACAGTTTAAATACATTTCTATTAAAGTGCAACAAATTAAAGTTCAAATAAAACTGTTCTATTGAAGAACAAAACTCAACAGTTTAAATAGAACAGTTCTAATAAAGTGCAACACTTAAACACTTTCAATAGAACAGTTCTATTAAACTGCAAAATCTCTACAGCTTAAATAGAACTGTTCTATTAAAGTACAACATTCTTCTAAAACATTAAATAGTACTGTTATATCAAAAATTTCATCTCAACAGTTTCTTTAGAACAGTTCTATTAATCTACTACAGTTTAAATGTTTAATTAGAAGTGTTCTATGAAAGCATTACACCTTAACAATTTAAATATGACAGTACTATTAAAGTCTACAACTCAATAGTTTATCCAGATCAGTTCTTTGAAACTACTGCAGTTAAAACGTTTAAATAGAACAGTTCCATTTAAGTACAACATCTTAATAATTTAAATAGAACAGTTCTATGAATGACCTACACCTCAAAGTTTCATTAGAACAGTTCTATTAATGTACACAATCTCTACAGTTTAAATAGAACAATTCTATTAAAGTGCAACACCTCAAAAGTTAAAAAACTCTTCTATTAAAATACACAATCTCTACAGTTTAAATAGAACAATTCAATTAAAGTGCAACACCTCAAAAGTTAAAAAAACTCTTCTATTAAAGTACAAAACTCAACAGTTTAAATAGAACATTCCTATTAAATTGCAACACCTCAAAGTTCAAATGAAACTGTTCTATAAAAGTACAAAACTCAACAGTTTAAATAGAAAAGTTCTAATAAAGTGCAACACTTAAACACTTTCAATCGAACAGTTCTATTAAAGTACTACACTTCAACAATTTCAAAAGAACAGTTCTGATAAAGTACAACACCTCAACAGTTTCAGTAGAACAATTCTGTAAAAGCACTATTCTCTCATGGTTAAAGAGAAAAGCTTTGTCAAAAACACACATCAACAGTTTAAATAGAACAGTTATAAAAAACTGCTACATTTCAAACATTTAAATAGAACCGTTCTACAAAATTAAAACATCTTGAAGGTTTAAGAAGAAAAGTCCCAAGAAAGCAGTAAATTTCTATAGTTTTAATAGAACAGTTCTAGAAAAGTGCTACTACTGAAAGATAAGATTAAATAGCTCTATGAAAATACTACATTTTAAAGGTTTAAGTTGAAGAGTTCTATAAAATTTCAAAATCTTAAAAGTTTAAGTAGAACAGTTCTATCAAAAACAAAATTTCAACGAATTCAATAGTACAGTTCTATGAAAATACAATTTCTTAAAGGTTAAATAGTACTATTCTATCATAAAATTGCATCTCAACAGTTTAATTAGAACAATTCTATGAAACTACAACAGTCGAAATGTTTAACTAGAAGTATTCTAGGAAAGCATTACACTATAGCAATTTAAATATAACAATTCTATTAAAAGCTAACTCAATAGTTTATCCAGATCAGTTCTTTGAAACTACTGTAGTTCAAATGTTTAAATAGAACAGTTCTATTTAAGTACAACATCTAAATAATTTAAATAGAACAGTTCTATGAATGAACTACACCTCAAAGTTTCATTAGAACAGTTCTATTAAAGTACACAATCTCTACAGTTTAAATAGAACAATTCTATTAAAGTGCAACACCTCAAAAGTTTAAATAGAACTGTTCCATTAAATTACAAGAGTTGAAGAGTTTTAAAAGAACAGTTCTATGAAACTACTACAGTTGAAATGTTTAACTAGAATTATTCTAGGAAAGCATTACACTTTAACAATTTAAATATAACAATTCTATTAAAAATCTACAATTCAATAGTTTATCTAGATCAATTCTATAAAACTAGTGCAGTTCAAATGTTTAAATAGAACAGTTCTATTTATCTACTAGATCTCAAAATTTTCAGTAGAAAAGCTCTATTAAAGTACAAAACGCAACAGTTTAAATAGAACTGTTCTATTGAAGTACAAAACTCCACAGTTTAAATAGAACAGTTCCATTTAAGTACAACATCTTAATAATTTAAATAGAACAGTTCTATGAATGAAGTACACCTAAAAGTTTCATTAGAACTGTTCTATTAAAGTATAACACCTAAACAGTTTGAGTAGAACAATTCAGTAAAAGCACTATTCCTGATGGTTAAAGAGAAAAGCTTTGTCAAAAAAAACACATAACAACAGTTTAAATAGAACAGTTATATAAAACTTCTACATTTCAAATATTTAAATAGAAAAGTTCTACAAAATTAAAACATCTTGAAGGTTTAAGAAGAAAACTCCCAAGAAAGTAGTAAATTTCTATAGTTTTAATAGAACAGTTCTAGAAAATTAATACACTTGAACTGTTTAATTACTGTAGTTCCAAGAAAATGCTACTCCTGAAAAGATAAGATTAAATACCTCTATAAAAATTCTACATTTTAAAGGTTTAAGTTGAAGAGTTCTATAACATTTCAAAATCTTAAAAGTTTAAGTAGAACAGTTCTATCAAAAACAAAATTTCAACGAATTCCATAGTACAGTTCTATGAAAATACAATTTCTTAAAGGTTAAATAGTACTATTCTATCAAAAAATTGCATCTCAACAGTTTAATTAGAACAGTTCTATGAAACTACTACAGTTGAAATGTTTAACTAGAAGTATTCTAGGAAAGCATTACACCTTAACAATTTAAATATAACAGTCCTATTAAATCACTACTACTCAATAGTTTATCTAGATCAGTTCTATTAAACTACTGCAGTTCAAATGTTTAAATAGAACAGTTTTTTTTAAAGAACAACATTCTTCTAAAATATTATATAGTACTATTCTTTCAAAAAATTGCATCTCAACAGTTTAATTAGAACAGTTCCATGAAAGTACTACAGTTGAAATGTTTAACTAGAATTATTCTAGGTAAGCATTACACTATAACAATTTAAACATTACAATTCTATGAAAAAGCTAACTCAATAGTTTATCCAGATCAGTTCTATGAAACTACTGCAGTTCAAATGTTCAAATAGAATATTCCAAATAAAATTGCAACTTCTTAATAATTTAAATAGAACAGTTCTATGAATGTACAAGACCTCAAAGTTTCAGTAGAACAGTTCTATTAAAGTACAAAATCTCTACAGTTTAAATACAACATTTCTCTTAAAGTGCAACATCTCAACAGTTTAAATAGAACTGTTCTATTGAAGTACAAAACTCCACAGTTTAAATAGAACAGTTCCATTTAAGTATAACATCTTAAAAATTTAAATAGAACAGTTCTATGAATGAACTACACCTCAAAGTTTCAGTAGAACAGTTCTATTAAAGTGCAACACCTCAAAAGTTAAAAAAACTCTACTATTAAAGTACACAATCTCTACAGTTTAAATAGAACAATTCTATTAAAGTGCAACACCTCAAAAGTTAAAAAAACTCTTCTATTAAAGTACAAAACTCAACAGTTTAAATAGAACATTCCTATTAAATTGCAACACCTCAAAAGTTCAAATGAAACTGTTCTATAAAAGTACAAAACTCAACAGTTTAAATAGAAAAGTTCTAATAAAGTGCAACACTTAAACACTTTCAATCGAACAGTTCTATTAAAGTACTACACTTCAACAATTTCAAAAGAACAGTTCTGTTAAAGTACAACACCTCAACAGTTTCAGTAGAAATATTCTGTAAAAGCACTATTCTCTCATGGTTAAAGAGAAAAGCTTTGTCAAAAAACACACATCAACAGTTTAAATAGAACAGTTATAAAAAACTGCTACATTTCAAACATTTAAATAGAACCGTTCTACAAAATTAAAACATCTTGAAGGTTTAAGAAGAAAAGTCCCAAGAAAGCAGTAAATTTCTATAGTTTTAATAGAACAGTTCTAGAAAAGTGCTACTACTGAAAAGATAAGATTAAATAGCTCTATGAAAATACTACATTTTAAAGGTTCAAGTTGAAGAGTTCTATAAAATTTCAAAATCTTAAAGTTTAAAGTAGAACAGTTCTATCAAAACAAAATTTCAACGAATTCAATAGTACAGTTCTATGAAAATACAATTTCTTAAAGGTTAAATAGTACTATTCTATCATAAAATTGCATCTCAACAGTTTAATTAGAACAATTCTATGAAACTACTACAGTCGAAATGTTTAACTAGAAGTATTCTAGGAAAGCATTACACTATAGCAATTTAAATATAACAATTCTATTAAAAAGCTAACTCAATAGTTTATCCAGATCAGTTCTTTGAAACTACTGTAGTTCAAATGTTTAAATAGAACAGTTCTATTTAAGTACAACATCTAAATAATTTAAATAGAACAGTTCTATGAATGAACTACACCTCAAAGTTTCATTAGAACAGTTCTATTAAAGTACACAATCTCTACAGTTTAAATAGAACAATTCTATTAAAGTGCAACACCTCAAAAGTTTAAATAGAACTGTTTCATTAAATTACAAGAGTTGAAGAGTTTTAAAAGAACAGTTCTATGAAACTACTACAGTTGAAATGTTTAACTAGAATTATTCTAGGAAAGCATTACACTTTAACAATTTAAATACAACAATTCTATTAAAAATCTACAATTCAATAGTTTATCTAGATCAATTCTATAAAACTAGTGCAGTTCAAATGTTTAAATAGAACAGTTCTATTCATCTACTAGATCTCAAAATTTTCAGTAGAAAAGCTCTATTAAAGTACAAAACGCAACAGTTTAAATAGAACTGTTCTATTGAAGTACAAAACTCCACAGTTTAAATAGAACAGTTCCATTTAAGTACAACATCTTAATAATTTAACTAGAACAGTTCTATGAATGAAGTACACCTAAAAGTTTCATTAGAACTGTTCTATTAAAGTACAACACCTAAACAGTTTCAGTAGAACAATTCAGTAAAAGCACTATTCCCTGATGGTTAAGGAGAAAAGCTTTGTCAAAAAACACATATCAACAGTTTAAATAGAACAGTTATATAAAACTTCTACATTTCAAATATTTAAATAGAAAAGTTCTACAAAATTAAAACATCTTGAAGGTTTAAGAAGAAAACTCCCAAGAAAGTAGTAAATTTCTATAGTTTTAATAGAACAGTCCTAGAAAATTAATACACTTGAACTGTTTAATTACTGTAGTTCCAAGAAAATGCTACTCCTGAAAAGATAAGATTAAATACCTCTATAAAAATTCTACATTTTAAAGGTTTAAGTTGAAGAGTTCTATAACATTTCAAAATTTTAAAAGTTTAAGTAGAACAGTTCTATCAAAAACAAAATTTCAACGAATTCCATAGTACAGTTCTATGAAAATACAATTTCTTAAAGGTTAAATAGTACTATTCTATCAAAAAATTGCATCTCAACAGTTTAATTAGAACAGTTCTATGAAACTACTACAGTTGAAATCTTTAACTAGAAGTATTCTAGGAAAGCATTACACCTTAACAATTTAAATATAACAGTACTATTAAAGTCTACAACTCAATTGTTTATCTAGATCAGTTCTATTAAACTACTGCAGTTCAAATGTTTAAATAGAACAGTTCTATTAACGTAGAACATCTTAACCATTTAAATAGAACAGTTCTATTAAAGTTCAACACCTCATCAGTTTAATTAGAACTGTTCTATGAAACAATTACAGATCAAACGTTTAACTAGAAGTATTCTAGGAAAGCATTACACCTTAACAATTTAAATTTAACAATTCTATTAAAAAGCTAAAACTCAATAGTTTATCTAAATCAGTTTTATAAAACTACTGCAGTTTAAATAGAACAGTTCTATTAAAGTACAAACCTCAACAGTTTAAATAGAACAGTTCTATGAATGTATTAGACATCAAAGTTTCAGTAGAACAGTTCTATTAAAGTACAAACCTCAACAGTTTAAATAGAACTGTTCTATTAAAGTATAACATTGTTTTAAAAGGTTAAATAGTACTGTTCTATCAAAAAATTGCATCTCAACACTTTAATTAGAACAGTTCTATGAAACTACTACAGTTGAAATGTTTAAATAGAATTATTCTAGAAAAGCATTACACTATAACAATTTAAATATAACAATTCTATGAAAAAGCTAACTGAATAGTTTATCCAGATCAGTTCTATGAAACTACTGCAGTTCAAATGTTTCAATAGAACAGTTCCATTAAAGTACAAAATCTTAATAATATAAATAATACAGTTCTATGAATGTACTAGACCTCAAAGTTTCAGTTGAACAGTTCTATTAAAATACAAAATCTCTACAGTTAAAATAGAACATTTCAATTAAAGTGCAACACCTCAAAAGTTTAAATAGAACTGTTCTATTGAAGTACAAAACTAAACAGTTTAAATAGAACAGTTCCATTTAAGTACAACATCTTAATAATTTAAATAGAACAGTTCTATAAATGAAATACACCTCAAAGTTTCAGTAGAACAGTTCTATTAAAGTACAAAATATCTACAATTTAAATAGAACAGTTCTATTAAAGTTCAACACCTTATCAGTTTAATTAGAACTGTTCTATGAAACAATTACAGTTCAAATGTTTAACTAGAAGTATTCTAGGAAAGCATTACACCTTAACAATTTAAATATAACAATTCTATTAAATAGCTAAAACTAAACAGTTTCTCTAGATCAGTTTAATAAAACTACGGCAGTTCAAATGTTTAAATAGAACAGTTCTATGAATGTACTAGATATCAAAAGTTTCAGTAGAACAGTTCTATTAAAGTACAACACCTGAACAGTTTCTGTAGAACAGTTCTATAAAAGCACTAGTCCCTCATGGTTAAAAAATCTATCGAAAACAAAATTTCAACGAATTGAATAGTACAGTTCTATCAAAGTACAATTTCTTAAAGGTTAAATAGTACTATTTTATATCAAAAGTGCATCTCAACAGTTTAATTAGAACAGTTCTATGAAACTACTACAGTTGAAATGTTTAACTAGAATTATTCTAGGAAAGCATTACACTATAGCAATTTAAATATAACAATTCTATTAAATCACTACTACGCAATAGTTTATGCAGATCTGTTCTTTTAAACTACTGCAGTTCAAATGTTTAAATAGAACAGTTCCATTTAAGTACAACATCTTAATAATTTAAATAGAACAGTTCTATAAATGAACTACACCTCAAAGTTTCGGTAGAACAGTTCTATTAAAGTACAAAATCTCTACAGTTTAAATAGAACAGTTCTATTAAAGTTCAACACCTCATCAGTTTAAATAGAACTGTTCCATTAAGGTACAACACTTGAAAAGTTTCAAAAGAACAGTTCTATTAAAGTACAACACCTCAACAGTTTCTGTAGAACAGTTCTATAAAACAACTACTCCCTCATGGTTAAAAATCTATCAAAACAAAATTTCAACGAATTGAATGGTACAGTTCTATCAAAGTACAATTTCTTAAAGGTTAAATAGTACTATTCTATCAAAAAAGTGCATCTTAACAGTTTAATTAGAACAGTTCTATGAAACTACTACAGTTGAAATGTTTAACTAGAATTATTCTGGGAAAGCATTACACTATAGCAATTTAAATATAACAATTCTATTAAAAAGCTAACTCAATAGTTTATCCAGATCGGTTCTATGAAACTACTGCAGTTCAAATGTTTAAATAGAACAATTCCAATAAAGTTCAACTTCTTAATAACTTAAATAGAACAGTTCTATGAATGTACAAGACCTAAAAGTTTCAGTAAAACAGTTCTATTAAAATACAAAATCTCTACAGTTTAAATAGAACTGTTCTATTGAAGTACAAAACTACACAGTTTAAATAGAACAGTTCCATTTAAGTACAACATCTTAATAATTTAAATAGAACAGTTCTATAAATGAACTACATCTCAAAGTTTCAGTAGAACAGTTCTATTAAAGTACAAAATCTCTACAGTTTAAATAGAACATTTTTATTAAAGTTCAACACCTCATCAGTTTAATTAGAACTGTTCTATGAAACAATTACAGTTCAAATGTTTAACTAAAAGTATTCTAGGAAAGCAATACACCTTAACAATTTAAATATAACAATTCTACTAAAAAGCTGAAACTCAATAGTTTATCTAGATCAGTTTTATAAAACTACTGCAGTTCAAATGTTCAAATAGAACAGTTCCATGAATGTACTAGACATCAAAAGTTTCAGTAGAACAGTTCTATTAAAGTACAAACCTCAACAGTTTAAATAGAACTGTTCTATTAAAATACAACATTCTTCTAAAAGATTAAATAGTACTGTTCTATCAAAAAATTTCATCTCAACAGTTTAATTAGCACAGTTCTATTAATCTACTACAGTTCAAATGTTTAACTAGAAGTGTTCTATGAGAGCATTACACCTTAACAATTTAAATATAACAGACCTATTAAATCACTACTACTCAATAGTTTATCCAGATTAGTTCTTTGAAACTACTGCAGTTCAAATGTTTAAATGGAACAGTTCTATGAATGCACTAGACATCAAAATTTCAGTACAACAGTTCTATTAAAGTTCAAACCTCAACAATTTAAATAGAACTGTTCTATTAAAATACAACATTCTTCTGAAAGATTAAATAGTACTGTTCTATCAAAAAATTTCATCTCAACAGTTTCTTTAGAACAGTTCTATTAATTTACTACAGTTCAAATGTTTAACTAGAAGTGTTCTATGAAAGCATTACACCTCAGCAATTTAAATATAATATTCCTATTAAATCACTACTACGCAATAGTTTATGCAGATCTGTTCTTTGAAATTACTGCAGTTCAAATGTTTAAATAGAACAGTTCCATTTAAGTACAACATCTTAATAATTTAAATAGAAAAGTTCTATAAATGAAATACACCTCAAAGTGTCACAAGAACAGTTCTATTAAAGTACAAAATCTCTACAGTTTAAATAGAACAGTTCTATTAAAGTTCAACACGTCATCAGTTTAAATAGAACTGTTCCATTAAAGTACAACACTTGAAGAGTTTCAAAGAACAGTTACATTAAAGTACAACATCTCAACAGTTTCAGTAGAACAGTTCTATAAAAGCACAACTCCCTCATGGTTAAAAATCTATCAAAACAAAATTTCAACGAATTGAATAGTACAGTTCTATCAAAGTACAATTTCTTAAAGGTTAAATAGTACTATTCTATCAAAAAATGCATCTCAACAGTTTAATTAGAACAGTTCTATGAAAGTACTACAGTTCAAATGTTTAACTAGAATTATTCTAGGAAAGCATTACACTATAGCAATTTAAATATAACAATTCTATTAAAAAGCTAACTCAATAGTTTATCCAGATCAGTTCTATAAAACTACTGCAGTTCAAATATTTAAATAGAACAATTACAATAAAGTACAACTTCTTAATAATTTAAATAGAACAGTTCTATGAATGTACAAGACCTCAAAGTTTCAGTAGAACTGTTCTATTAAAGTACAACATTCTTCTAAAAGATTAAATAGTACTGTTCTATCAAAAAATTTCATCTCAGCAGTTTAATTAGAACAGTTCTATTAATCTACTACAGTTCAAATGTTTAACTAGAAGTGTTCTATGAGAGCATTAAACCTTAACAATTTAAATATAACAGACCTATTAAATCACTACTACGCAATAGTTTATGCAGATCTGTTCTTTGAAATTACTGCAGTTCAAATGTTTAAATAGAACAGTTCCATTTAAGTACAACATCTTAATAATTTAAATAGAACAGTTCTACAAATGAACTACACCTCAAAGTTTCAGTAGAACATTTCTATTAAAGTACAAAATCTCTACAGTTTAAAAAGAACAGTTCTATTAAAGTTCAACACCTCATCAGTTTAAATAGAACTGTTCCATTAAAGTACAACACTTGAAGAGTTTCAAAAGAACAGTTCTATTAAAGTACAATACCTCAACAGTTTCTGTAGAACAGTTCTATAAAACCACTACTCCCTCATGGTTAAAAATCTATCAAAAACAAAATTTCAACGAATTGAATAGTACAGTTCTATCAAAGTACAATTTCTTAAAGGTTAAATAGTACTATTCTATCAAAAAAGTGCATCTCAACAGTTTAATTAGAACAGTTCTATGAAACTACTACAGTTGAAATGTTTAATTAGAATTATTCTAGGAAAGCATTACACTATAGCAATTTAAAAATAACAATTCTATTAAAAAGCTAACTCAATAGTTTATCCAGATCAGTTCTATGAAACTACTGCAGTTCAAATGTTTAAATAGAACAGTTCTATGAATGTACAAGACATCAAAGTTTCAGTAAAACAGTTCTATTAAAATACAAAATCTCTACAGTTTAAATAAAACATTCCTATTAAAGTGCAACATCTCAACAGTTTAAATAGAACTGTTCTATTGAAGTACAAAACTACTCTGTTGAAATAGAACAGTTCCATTTAAGTACAACATTCTTCTAAAAGATTAAATAGTACTGTTCTATCAAAAAAATTCATCTCAACAGTTTAATTAGAACAGTTCTATTAATCTACTACAGTTCAAATGTTTAACTAGAAGTGTTCAATGAGAGCATTAAACCTTAACAATTTAAATATAACAGACCTATTAAATCACTACTACTCAATAGTTTATCCAGATTAGTTCTTTGAAACTACTGCAGTTCAAATGTATAAATAGAACAGTTCCATTTAAGTACAACATCTTAATAATTTAAATAGAACAGTTCTATTAAAGTACACAATCTCTACAGTTTAAATAGAACAATTCTATTAAAGTGCAACACCTCAAAAGTTTAAATAGAACTGTTCCATTAAAGTACAACAGTTGAAGAGTTTCAAAAGAACAGTTCTATTAAAGTACAAAACCTCATCAGTTTAATTAGAACTGTTCTATGAAACAATTACAGTTCAAACGTTTAACTAGAAGTATTCTAGGAAAGCATTACACCTTAACAATTTAAATTTAACAATTCTATTAAAAAGCTAAAATTCAATAGTTTATCTAGATGAGTTTTGGAAAACTACTGCAATTCAAAGGTTTAAATAGAACAGTTCTATGAATGTACTAGACATCAAAAGTTTCAGTTGAACAGTTCTATTAAAGTACAAACCTCAACAGTTTAAATAGAATTGTTCTATCAAAAATTTCATCTCAACAGTTTCTTTAGAACAGTTCTATTAATCTACTACAGTTGAAATGTTTAACTAGAAATGTTCTATGAAAGCATTACGCCTTAACAATTTAAATATAACAGTCCTATTAAATCACTACTACTCAATAGTTTATCCAGATCAGTTATTTGAAACTACTGCAGTTCAAATGTTTAAATAGAACAGTTCCATTTAAGTACAACATCTTAATAATTTAAATAGAACAGTTCTAGGAATGAACTACACCTCAAAGTTTCATTAGAACAGTTCTATTAAAGTACACAATCTCTACAGTTTAAATAGAACAATTCTATTAAAGTGCAACACCTCAAAAGTTTAAATAGAGCTGTTCCATTAAAGTACAACATTTGAAGAATTTCAAAAGAACAGTTCTATTAAAGTACAACACCTCAACAGTTTCTGTAGAACAGTTCTATAAAACCACTACTCCCTCATGGTTAAAAATCTATCAAAAACAAAATTTCAACGAATTGAATAGTACAGTTCTATCAAAGTACAATTTCTTAAAGGTTAAATAGTACTATTCTATCAAAAAAGTGCATCTCAACAGTTTAATTAGAACAGTTCTATGAAACTACTAAAGTTGAAATGTTTAACTAGAATTATTCTAGGAAAGCATTACACTATAGCAATTAAAATATAACAATTCTATTAAAAAGCTAACTCAATAGTTTATCCAGATCAGTTCTATGAAACTACTGCAGTTCAAAAGTTTAAATAGAACAGTTCTATGAATATACAAGACCTCAAAGTTTTAGTAAAACAGTGCTATTAAAATACAAAATCTCTACAGTTTAAATAGAACATTTCTATTAAAGTGCAACATCTCAACAGTTTAAATAGAACTGTTCTATTGAAGTACAAAACTACTCAGTTTAAATAGAACAGTTCCATTTAAGTACAACATCTTAATAATTTAAATAGAACAGTTCTATAAATGAACTACACCTCAATGTTTCAGTAGAACAGTTCTATTAAAGTACAAAATCTCTACAGTACAAATAGAACAGTTCTATTAAAGTTCAACACCTCATCAGTTTAATTAGAACTGTTCAATGAAACAATTACAGTTCAAATGTTTAACTAAAAGTATTCTAGGAAAGCAATACACCTTAACAATTTAAATATAACAATTCTACTGTAAAGCAGAAACTCAATAGTTTATCTAGATCAGTTTTATAAAACTACTGCAGTTCAAATGTTTAAATAGAACAGTTCTATGAATGTACTAAACATCAAAAGTTTTAGTAGAACAGTTCTATTAAAGTACAAACCTCAACAAATTAAATAGAACTGTTCTATTAAAGTACAACATTCTTCTAAAAGATTAAATAGTACTGTTCTATCAAAAAATTTCATCTCAACAGTTTAATTAGAACAGTTCTATTAATCTACTACAGTTCAAATGTTTAACTAGAAGAGTTCAATGAGAGCATTAAACCTTAACAATTTAAATATAACAGACCTATTAAATCACTACTACTCAATAGTTTATCCAGATTAGTTCTTTGAAACTACTGCAGTTCAAATGTATAAATAGAACAGTTCCATTTAAGTACAACATCTTAATAATTTAAAAAGAACAGTTCTATTAAAGTACACAATCTCTACAGTTTAAATAGAACAATTCTATTAAAGTGCAACACCTCAAAAGTTTAAATAGAACTGTTCCATTAAAGTACAACAGTTGAAGAGTTTCAAAAGAACAGTTCTATTAAAGTACAACACCTCAACAGTTTCAGTAGAACAGTTCTATAAAAGCACTACTCCCTCATGGTTAAAGTTTTATCAAAAACAAAATTTCAACGAATTCAATAGTACAGTTCTATCAAAGTACAATTTCTTAAAGGTTAAATAGTATTATTCTATCAAAAAATTGCATCTCAACAGTTTAATTAGAACAGTTCTATGAAACTACTACAGTTGAAATGTTTAACTAGAAGTATTTTAGGAAAGCATTACACCTTAACAATTCAAATATAACAGTACTATTAAAATTCTACAACTCAATAGTTTATCTAGATCAGTTCTATTAAACTACTGCAGTTCAAATGTTTAAATAGAACAGTTCTATTAAAGTAGAACATCTTAATCATTTAAATAGAACAGTTCTATGAATACACAAGACCACATAAGTTTCAGTAGAACAGTTCTATTAAAGTACAAAATCTCTACAGTTTAAATAGAACAGTTCTATTAAAGTTCAACACCTCATCAGTTTAATTAGAACTGTTCTATGAAACAATTACAGTTCAAACGTTTAACTAGAAGTGTTCTAGGAAAGCATTACACCTTAACAATTTAAATTTAACAATTCTATTAAAAAGCTAAAACTCAATAGTTTATCTAGATCAGTTTTGGAAAACTACTGCAATTCAAAGGTTTAAATAGAACAGTTCTATGAATGTACTAGACATCAAAAGTTTCAGTTGAACAGTTCTATTAAAGTACAAACCTCAACAGTTTAAATAGAATTGTTCTATCAAAAATTTCATCTCAACAGTTTCTTTAGAACAGTTCTATTAATCTACTACAGTTGAAATGTTTAACTAGAAGTGTTCTATGAAAGCATTACGCCTTAACAATTTAAATATAACAGTCCTATTAAATCACTACTACTCAATAGTTTATCCAGATCAGTTATTTGAAACGATTGCAGTTCAAATGTTTAAATAGAACAGTTCTATGAATACACAAGACCACATAAGTTTCAGTAGAACAGTTCTATTAAAGTATAAAATCTCTACAGTTCAAATAGAACAGTTCTATTAAAATTCAACACCTCATCAGTTTAATAAGAACTGTTCTATGAAACAATTACAGTTCAAACGTTTAACTAGAAGTATTCTAGGAAAGGTATACACCTTAACAATTTAAATTTAACAATTCTATTAAAAAGCTAAAACTCAATAGTTTATCTAGATCAGTTTTGTAAAACTACTGCAGTTCAAAGGTTTAAATAGAACAGTTCTATGAATGTACTAGACATCAAAAGTTTCAGTAGAACAGTTCTATTAAAGTTCAAACCTCAACAGTTTAAATAGAACTGTTCTATCAAAAAATTTCATCTCAACAGTTTCTTTAGAACAGTTCTATTAATCTACTACAGTTCAAATGTTTAACTAGAAGTGTTCTATGAAAGCATTACACTTTAACAATTTAAATATAACAGTCCTATTAAATCACTACTACTCAATAGTTTATCCAGATCAGTTCTTTGAAACTACTGCAGTTCAAATGTTTAAATAGAACAGTTCCATTTAAGTACAACATCTTTATAATTTAAATAGAACAGTTCTATGAATGAACTACACCTCAAAGTTTCATTAGAACAGTTCTATTAAAGTACACAATCTCAACAGTTTAAATAGAACTGTTCTATTAAAGTACGACATTCTTCTAAAAGATTAACTAGTACTGTTCTATCAAAAAATTTCGTCTCAACAGTTTCTTTAGAACAGTTCTATTAATCTACTACAGTTCAAATGTTTAACTAGAAGTGTTCTATGAAAGCATTACACCTTAACAATTTAAATATAACAGTCCTATTAAATCACTACTACTCAATAGTTTATCCAGATCAGTTCTTTGAAACTACTGCAGTTCAAATGTTTAAATAGAACAGTTCCATTTAAGTACAACATCTTAATAATTTAAATAGAACAGTTCTATGAATGAACTACACCTCAAAGTTTCATTAGAACAATTCTATTAAAGTACACAATGTCTAAAGTTTAAATAGAACAATTCTATTAAAGTGCAACACCTCAAAAGTTTAAATAGAACTGTTCCATTAAAGTACAACATTTGAAGAGTTTCAAAAGAACAGTTCTATTAAAGTACAACACCTCAACAGTTTCAGTAGAACAGTTCTATAAAAGCACTACTCCCTCATGGTTAAAGTTTTATCAAAAACAAAATTTCAACGAATTCAATAGTACAGTTCTATCAAAGTACAATTTCTTAAAGGTTAAATAGTACTATTCTATCAAAAAATTGCATCTCAACAGTTTAATTAGAACAGTTCTATGAAACTACTACAGTTGAAATGTTTAACTAGAAGTATTCTAGGAAAGCATTACACCTTAACAATTTAAATATAACAGTACTATTAAAAGTCTACAACTCAATAGTTTATCTAGATCAGTTCTATTAAACTACTGCATTTCAAATGTTTAAATATAACAGTTCTATTAAAGTAGAACATCTTAACCATTTAAATAGAACAGTTCTATAAATACACAACACCACATAAGTTTCAGTAGAACAGTTCAATTAAAGTACAAAATCTCTACAGTTTAAATAGAACAGTTTTATTAAAGTTCAAAACCTCATCAGTTTAATTAGAACTGTTCTATGACACAATTACAGTTCAAACGTTTAACTAGAAGTATTCTAGGAAAGCATTACACCATAACAATTTCAGTTTAACAATTCTATTAAAAAGCTAAAACTCAATAGTTTATCTAGATCAGTTTTGTAAAACTACTGCAGTTCAAATGTTTAAATAGAACAGTTCTATGAATGTACTAGACATCAAAAGTTTCAGTTGAACAGTTCTATTAAAGTACAAACCTCAACAGTTTAAATAGAACTGTTCTATTAAAGTACAACATTCTTCTAAAAGATTAAATAGTACTGTTCTATCAAAAAATTTCATCTCAACAGTTTGTTTAGAACAGTTCTATTAATCTACTACAGTTCAAATGTTTAACTAGAAGTGTTCTATGAAAGCATTACACCTTAACAATTTAAATATAACAGTCCTATTAAATCACTACTACTCAATAGTTTATCCAGATCAGTTCTTTGAAACTACTGCAGTTCAAATGTTTAAATAGAACAGTTCCATTTAAGTACAACATCTTAATAATTTAAATAGAACAGTTCAATGAATGAACTACACCTCAAAGTTTCATTAGAACAGTTCTATTAAAGTACACAATCTCAACAGTTTAAATAGAACTGTTCTATTAAAGTACAACATTCTTCTAAAAGATTAAATAGTACTGTTCTATCAAAAAATTTCATCTCAACAGTTTCTTTAGAACAGTTCTATTAATCTACTACAGTTCAAATGTTTAACTAGAAGTGTTCTATGAAAGCATTACACCTTAACAATTTAAATATAACAGTCGTATTAAATCACTACTACTCAATAGTTTATCCAGATCAGTTCTTTGAAACTACTGCAGTTCAAATGTTTAAATAGAACAGTTCCATTTAAGTACATCTTAATAATTTAAATAGAACAGTTCTATGAATGAACTACACCTCAAAGTTTCATTAGAACAGTTCTATTAAAGTACACAATGTCTAAAGTTTAAATAGAACAATTCTATTAAAGTGCAACACCTCAAAAGTTTAAATACAACTGTTGCATTAAAGTACAACAGTTGAAGAGTTTCAAAAGAACACTTCTATTAAAGTACAACACCTCAACAGTTTCAGTAGAACAGTTCTATAAAAGCACTACTCCCTCATGGTTAAAGTTTTATCAAAAACAAAATCTCAACGAATTCAATAGTACAGTTCTATCAAAGTACAATTTCTTAAAGTTTAAATAGTACTATTCTATCAAAAAATTGCATCTCAACAGTTTAATTAGAACAGTTCTATAAAACTACTACAGTTGAAATGTTTAACTAGAATTATTCTAGGAAAGCATTACACCTTAACAATTTAAATATAACAGTACTATTAAAAGTCTACAACTCAATAGTTTATCTAGATCAGTTCTATTAAACTACTGCAGTTCAAATGTTTAAATAGAACAGTTCTATTAAAGTAGAACATCTTAACCATTTAAATAGAACAGTTCTATAAATACACAAGACCACATAAGTTTCAGTAGAACAGTTCTATTAAAGTACAAAATCTCTACAGTTTAAATAGAACAGTTCTATTAAAGTTCAACACCTCATCAGTTTAATTAGAACTGTTCTATGAAACAATTACAGTTCAAACGTTTAACTAGAAGTATTCTAGGAAAGCATTACACCTTAACAATTTAAATTTAACAATTCTATTAAAAAGCTAAAACTCAATAGTTTATCTAGATCAGTTTTGTAAAACTACTGCAGTTCAAAGGTTTAAATAGAACAGTTCTATGAATGTACTAGACATCAAAAATTTAAGTTGAACAGTTCTATTAAAGTACAAACCTCAACAGTTTAAATAGAACTGTTCTATTAAAGTCCAACATTCTTCTAAAAGATTAAATAGTACTGTTCTATCAACAAATTTCATCTCAACAGTTTCTTTAGAACAGATCTATTAATCTACTACAGTTCAAATGGTTAACTAGAAGTGTTCTATGAAAGCATTACACCTTAACAATTTAAATATAACAGTCCTATTAAATCACTACTACTCAATAGTTTATCCAGATCAGTTCTTTGAAACTACTGCAGTTCAAATGTTTAAATAGAACAGTTCCATTTAAGTACAACATCTTAATAATTTAAATAGAACAGTTCTATGAATGAACTACACCTCAAAGTTTCATTAGAACAGTTCTATTAAAGTACACAATCTCTACAGTTTAAATAGAACAGTTCTATGAATGAACTACACCTCAAAGTTTCATTAGAACAGTTCTATTAAAGTACACAGTCTCTACAGTTTAAATAGAACAATTCTATTAAAGTGCAACACCTCAAAAGTTTAAATAGAACTGTTCCATTAAAGTACAACACCTCAACAGTTTCAGTAGAACAGTTCTATAAAAGCACTACTCCCTCATGGATAAAGTTTTATCAAAAAGAAAATTTCAACGAATTCAATAGTACAGTTCTATCAAAGTACAATTTCTTAAAGGTTAAATAGTACTATTCTATCAAAAATTGCATCTGAACAGTTTAATTAGAACAGTTCTATGAAACTACTACAGTTGAAATGTTTAACTAGAAGTATTCTAGGAAAGCATTACACCTTAACAATTTAAATATAACAGTACTATTAAAAGTCTACAATTCAATAGTTTATCTAGATCAGATCTATTAAACTACTGCATTTCAAATGTTTAAATATAACAGTTCTATTAAAGTAGAACATCTTAACCATTTAAATAGAACAGTTCTATAAATACACAACACCACATAAGTTTCAGTAGAACAGTTCTATTAAAGTACAAAATCTCTACAGTTTAAAAGAACAGTTCTATTAAAGTTCAACACCTCATCAGTTTAATTAGAACTCCTCTATGAAACAATTACAGTTCAAACGTTTAACTAGAAGTATTCTAGGAAAGCATTACACCTTAACAATTTAAATTTAACAATTCTATTAAAAAGCTAAAACTCAATAGTCTATCTAGATCAGTTTTGTAAAACTACTGCAGTTCAAAGGTTTAAATAGAACAGTTCTATGAATATACTAGACATCAAAAGTTTCAGTAGAACAGTTCTATTAAAGTACAAACCTCAACAGTTTAAATAGAACTGTTCTATTAAAGTACAACATTCTTCTAAAAGATTAAATAGTACTGTTCTATCAAAAATTTCATCTCAACAGTTTCTTTAGAACAGTTCTATTAATCTACTACAGTTCAAATATTTAACTAGAAGTGTTCTATGAAAGCATTATAATAAATAATAATAATAATAATAATAAATTTATTAAGCAATAAATTAGACACAAAAAATCAAATATCATTATAAAACCATCAACAAAGAGTTAACTCGTCCTGTGATGGTTAAACACATAAAAATGTAAAATCAAAACTTACAAAATCAATGTAAAGTTCCCAGAATATTATCATCAGTATTTAAGATCCATTGTTTTAAGTATTTCTTTTGATTAACACGATTAATAGAAGATCTTATACTATAAGGAATAAAATTATGAATACGAGGTGCCAAATAAAGATATTGATGAAGTGTAACTGTTTTACGTGGTGTGGGTACATTAATTGGAAAAAAAGATTGAAGTCGTGTAAAATATGAAGTGACTTTAAAAGGCCTATTAAAAGAAACATGCAATGTAGATAAAGCTAAAAATATAAATAAAGTTTATCATATGAAAGAGGGAGTTAAATTTACTGAAATCGGTATCAAGCCTATGAGTAAAATAAGAGAGAAAACACTTTTTTTGCAACTTGTGAATAGGAATTAAAAAAGTCTTATATGTGCCACCCCAAATTGAAATACAATATTGTAAGAAAGATTGAAAGAGAGCATAATATACACTTAACAAAATATGATAAGGAGCACAATGACTAAGTTCAAAATTAGCATAGAACTATATTTTAATTTATTAACTAAAGAATTAATATGAAATTGCCAATTTAATTTTCGATCTAAAATAATTCCTAAATATTTAACAGAGGAAACTTGAGTCAATTTGGGACACTTACAATTAGGGTAAGTATAACAATCACTAGAATGATAAAAAATAGAAGGAAAAGCTGGAATGACACCATAAAGGTTAAACTGAAGAAGAAAAGATTTAGATATATTTAAGGATAAGTCATTACAGAAAAGCCAATTTTAATTTTATTAAGATCACTAGAAATAATGGCTTCATTAATTAGATTTGGCTTACTATAAACAACAGCAATATCATCGGCATAGGCTTGGATATCTCCAAAGAACTGTTGGTAAAGAATATCATTTATATAAATGAGAAATAATAAAGGGCCCAGAACAGAACCTTGTGGTACTCCAACATTAATTGTAAGCCAATCACTATAATTATTATGGATACAAACTGATTGCTTTCTATTGTGAAAGTAAGAAAAAACCAATCAAAAACAATGCCTCTAAAACCATAATAAGATAATTTATTTAACAATATTTTATGATTAACAGAATCAAAAGCTTTGGCTAAGTCAAGAAAAACAGCAATTGGATGAAGATCAGAATCCAAAGCTTCTGTAATACTTCCCACAAGTTTAGCAACAGCAACCTCCGTTCCAAGCCCAGGCCGAAAGCCAAATTGAGAAGGAGACAAAACTGAATGTCTATCAAGAAATGATAAAATTCTAATCTTCATAGATTTTTCAAATAGTTTAGAGAAATGTATTAATAAGGAAATAGGTCTATAATTCGTAAAATCAGAAATATTACCAGATTTATAAATAGGAATGACCAATGATAACTTTAAAGCATTAGGAAACTTCCCTTGAGTAAAAGATAAATTAATTAAAAAAGTCAAAATTGGTGCAAAAGATTAGCATTAGCTTTCAAAATCTTAACCGAAACACCATCTACACCATTAGAAGCTGAATTTGATAAGGAGAAAATATTATTCATAGTTTCAGATACAGTAACAGGATATAGGTAACAAGAAGAAGAAGGAGCAGGAGGCATGCCCTGAGAACAAAATTTAGGATTGGAGCAAGTAGATTTAGCAACATTAACAAAAAAATAATTCAAATCAGATAAATCAGTAGTACCAAAATTACAAAATTTCTTATTTTTTTTTTTAACATCAATAATAGAGTTAACAATATTCCAATTCTGTTTAATAGTTTTAGCATTCTTAAACAGGTTATGATAATAAGTCCATTTAGTCTTACGGGTCAAGCTAACAACATAATTCCTTAAACACTTAAATCTAATCTTTAGATAAATATCATCAGGAAATTGATGTACTTTCTTTTTTAACTTATCTCTTTTAATCATTAACAAAACCAATTCACTGGTAATCCATGGCTTAATTTTTCTAAACTTTCGTGACACAGAAACAGTAGTAGTACAACTTTGAATACAATCAGTTAACACTTCAGCAAAATTATCATAAGCAACATTAACATCAGAACAATTCATAACACAGGACCAATCTGAAAAATTCAAACAAGAACTCAATTCATTAAACTTAATCTTTTGAACATTTGAGACATGTTCTAGATCCGATAAAATGTCTATACATAAAACAATTGGAAAATGATCGGTCAAAAAAACTCTCAACAATATAAGAATAACAATTTTTAACAGTATTTCCACTAATTAAAAAATGATCAATACAAGAATTAGTAATATTGGTTATCCGTGTAGGAGAAGAAATAATAATACGAAGATTGTTCTCAGACAAAAACTTAAAATATGCATTTTTATAACAAACATCATCAAATGCCAAAACATCTATATTAAAATCACCAACAAGTATATTAATATCATATTTGTATAAATTCAATTCTAATGAAAGCTCATCAATAAATTTCAATACAGGCAATCTAGGAGATCGATAAACAACAAAGAGATTAAATTTCTTATTTTGAATCATACAAAATAAAATTAAAGCATCAGACTTAATGTACTGCACTTCTTTTATCATAGTCAGTATCTCAAATTTAACAAAAACTGCCACTCCACTAGCCTTATTTAGACCAGAAGATGAAGAATAAAAGGAGTAACCTGGAATCGAAAAGGAAACAAATCCATCCTCAACAAACCAAGTTTCAGAAAAAAGCTATTATATGAAATTTAACAACGCTTGATTGTAAAAAAAACAAGAAATTGGTCAAAATTTTGAGTAAGACTTCGAATATTAACATGTATTAAATTTAAATGACCAACAGAAAAACATTTGGTAAATCAGAAAGAGAAGACAAAGTTGGTGTAACACCAACAATATCATCAAAATCATCATCCATTGCAGTATTTATAAATTATTAAGATCAATCAAGCAACGTAAAACAATGGGCTGAGTAGTTTCTGATTTCCTAATAAGAATATTACCATTCGATACCCAAAGAAATTTATAGCCAAGATCTTTCTGTTTTCGTTTTGCTTGCATGAAAATATCACGATAATATGGGGAGAGATGTTCGTTAACATAAACTGGATAAGATTCATTACAGACCTTAATATCATTAGTATTAAGAGAGCGAAATTTAGTTTTCTTAAGTTTAAGCAGATCAAATTTAATTTGCTTACGACAAAACTTAACAACAATCTGTCTCGGACTCTTATTTTCAGTTGTTTTCTTTCCTATACGATGAACAGTGTCAATATCTGTAGGAGCACAGTCAACCCCAAAAGTAGTTGTAATCTTCTCAACAACTTCTTGCAAATTCTCATTAGGCTTCTCTGGAATACCTCCAATCAAAACATTATAGTTATAAGAATATTGTTCCGCTTCACACATCTTCCTCCGAAAACTTGCCATCTCCTTCCACAATTCTTCATTTTCATGCTTTAATGTTTTATTTTCCTGTTTACACTCCTTAACTTCAGCTTTCAAAGTTGTGATATCCTCACTCATAGTTTCTACCTTCTTTGAATAATATTGAAAGGAAGTCACTAATTCTTCGACCTTTACTTTAATTAAGTGAAAGTCATCAAGTCTTGACAAAATTTCAGTAACTTTTGTCTTAAGCCACTTCATATCTGCCTCCCCCATATTTAAATCAAGCTCACTATTCTCAACAAGATTAACTGTCTCCCCCTCTAACGAAATGGACACAGTCCTTCTTAATGGAGTTTCACTATTTAGGCTTAACTTTCTTTTTCTCATACAAAAATCACATTCATAACTTTTCCCAATTTCATTTAAATATTCCAAATCCTGTTCAGTTAAGTTCTTACATCTTAAATGATACCATTTTTGACACTCACCAGAGCAATGAAGGGCTTTATCACCAACTTTAATATAAACTTTACATTGAGCACAAAATCTACGTGGCATACTAGTCAGCCATAACCTATAATTAAACACCTAAACAATTTAAATATAACAGTCCTATTAAATCACTACTACTCAATAGTTTATCCAGATCAGTTCTTTGAAACTACTGCAGTTCAAATGTTTAAATAGAACAGTTCCATTTAAGTACAACATCTTAATAATTTAAATAGAACAGTTCTATGAATGAACTACACCTCAAAGTTTCATTAGAACAGTTCTATTAAAGTACACAATCTCAACAGTTTAAATAGAACAGTTCTATGAATGAACTACACCTCAAAGTTTCATTAGAACAGTTCTATTAAAGTACACAATCTTTACAGTTTAAATAGAACAATTCTATTAAAGTGCAACACCTCAAAAGTTTAAATAGAACTGTTCCATTAAAGTACAACAGTTGAAGAGTTTCAAAAGAACAGTTCTATTAAAGTACAACACCTCAACAGTTTCAGTAGAACAGTTCTATAAAAGCACTACTCCCTCATGGTTAAAGTTTTATCAAAAACAAAATCTCAACGAATTCAATAGTACAGTTCTACCAAAGTACAATTTCTTAAAGGTTAAATAGTACTATTCTATCAAAAAATTGCATCTCAACAGTTTAATTAGAACAGTTCTATGAAACTACTACAGTTGAAATGTTTAACTAGAATTATTCTAGGAAAGCATTACACCTTAACAATTTAAATATAACAGTACTATTAAAAGTCTACAATTCAATAGTTTATCTAGATCAGATCTATTAAACTACTGCATTTCAAATGTTTAAATATAACAGTTCTATTAAAGTAGAACATCTTAACCATTTAAATAGAACAGTTCTATAAATACACAACACCACATAAGTTTCAGTAGAACAGTTCTATTAAAGTACAAAATCTCTACAGTTTAAATAGAACAGTTCTATAAATACACAACACCACATAAGTTTCAGTAGAACAGTTCTATTAAAGTACAAAATCTCTACAGTTTAAATAGAACAGTTCTATGAATGAACTACACCTCATCAGTTTAATTAGAACTGTTCTATGAAACAATTACAGTTCAAACGTTTAACTAGAAGTATTCTAGGAAAGCATTACACCTTAACAATTTAAATTTAACAATTCTATTAAAAAGCTAAAACTCAATAGTTTATCTAGATCAGTTTTGTAAAACTACTGCAGTTCAAAGGTTTAAATAGAACAGTTCTATGAATGTACTAGACATCAAAAGTTTCAGTAGAACAGTTCTATTAAAGCACAAACCTCAACAGTTTAAATAGAACTGTTCTATTAAAGTACAACATTCTTCTAAAAGATTAAATAGTACTGTTCTATCAACAAATTTCATCTCAACAGTTTCTTTAGAACAGTTCTATTAATCTACTACAGTTCAAATGTTTAACTAGAAGTGTTCTATGAAAGCATTACACCTTAACAATTTAAATATAACAGTCCTATTAAATCACTACTACTCAATAGTTTATCCAGATCAGTTCTTTGAAACTACTGCAGTTCAAAAATTTAAATAGAACAGTTCCATTTAAGTACATCTTAATAATTTAAATAGAATAGTTCTATGAATGAACTACACGTCAAAGTTTCATTAGAACAGTTCTATTAAAGTACACAATCTCAACAGTTTAAAAAGAACAGTTCTATAAATGAACTACACCTCAAAGTTTCATTAGAACAGTTCTATTAAAGTACACAATCTCTACAGTTTAAATAGAACAATTCTATTAAAGTGCAACACCTCAAAAGTTTAAATAGAACTGTTCCATTAAAGTACAACAGTTGAAGAGTTTCAAAAGAACAGTTCTATTAAACTACAACACCTCAACAGTTTCAGTAGAACAGTTCTATAAAAGCACTACTCCCTCATGGTTAAAGTTTTATCAAAAACAAAATCTCAACGGATTCAATAGTACAGTTCTACCAAAGTACAATTTCTTAAAGGTTAAATAGTACTGTTCTATCAAAAAATTGCATCTCAACAGTTTAATTAGAACAGTTCTATGAAACTACTACAGTTGAAATGTTTAACTAGAATTATTCTAGGAAAGCATTACACCTTAACAATTTAAATATAACAGTACTATTAAAAGTCTACAACTCAATAGTTTATCTAGATCAGTTCTATTAAACTACTGCAGTTAAAATGTTTAAATAGAACAGTTCTATCAATGTACTAGACATCAAAAGTTTCAGTAGAACAGTTCTATTAAAGCACAAACCTCAACAGTTTAAATAGAACTGTTCTATTAAAGTACAACATTCTTCTAAAAGATTAAATAGAACTGTTCTATCAAAAAATTTCATCTCAACAATTTCTTTAGAACAGTTCTATTAATCTACTACAGTTCAAATGTTTAACTAGAAGTGTTCTATGAAAGCATTACACCTTAACAATTTAAATATAACAGTCCTATTAAATCAGTACTACTCAATAGTTTATCCAGATCAGTTCTTTGAAACTACTGCAGTTCAAATGTTTAAATAGAACAGTTCCATTTAAGTACAACATCTTAATAATTTAAATAGAACAGTTCTATGAATGAACTACACCTCAAAGTTTCATTAGAACAGTTCTATTAAAGTACACAATCTCTACATTTCAAATAGAACAATTCTATTAAAGTGCAACAACTCAAAAGTTTAAATAGAACTGTTCCATTAAAGTACAACAGTTGAAGAGTTTCAAAGAACAGTTCTATTAAAGTACAACACCTCAACAGTTTCAGTAGAACAGTTCTATAAAAGCACTACTCCCTCATGGTTAAAGTTTTATGAAAAACAAAATTTCAACGAATTCAATAGAACAGTTCTATCAAAGTACAATTTCTTAAAGGTTAAATAGTACTATTCTATCAAAAAATTGCATCTCAACAGTTTAATTAGAACAGTTCTATGAAACTACTACAGTTGAAATGTTTAACTAGAAGTATTCTAGGAAAGCATTACACCTTAACAATTTAAATATAACAGTACTATTAAAGTCTACAACTCAATAGTTTATCTAGATCAGTTCTATTAAACTACTGCAGTTCAAATGTTTAAATAGAACAGTTCCATTAAAGTAGAACATCTTAACCATTTAAATAGAACAGTTCTATGAATACACAAGACCACATAAGTTTCAGTAGAACAGTTCTATTAAAGTACAAAATCTCTACAGTTTAAATAGAACAGTTCTATTAAAGTTCAACACCTCATCAGTTTAATTAGAACTGTTCTATGAAACAATTACAGTTCAAACGTTTAACTAGAAGTATTCTAGGAAAGCATTACACCTTAACAATTTTAATTTAGCAATTCTATTAAAAAGCTAAAACTCAATAGTTTATCTAGATCAGTTTTGTAAAACTACTGCAGTTCAAAGGTTTAAATAGAACAGTTCTATGAATGTACTAGACATCAAAAGTTTCAGTAGAACAGTTCTATTAAAGTACAAACCTCAACAGTTTAAATAGAACTGTTCTATTAAAGTACAACATTCTTCTAAAGATTAAATAGTACTGTTCTATCAAAAAATTCATCTCAACAGTTTCTTTAGAACAGTTCTATTAATCTACTACAGTTCAAATATTTAACTAGAAGTGTTCTATGAAAGCATTACACCTTAACAATTTAAATATAACAGTCCTATTAAATCACTACTACTCAATAGTTTATCCAGATCAGTTCTTTGAAACTACTGCAGTTCAAATGTTTAAATAGAACAGTTCCATTTAAGTACAACATCTTAATAATTTAAATAGAACAGTTCTATGAATGAACTACACCTCAAAGTTTCATTAGAACAGTTCTATTAAAGTACACAATCTCAACAGTTTAAATAGAACAGTTCTATGAATGAACTACACCTCAAAGTTTCATTAGAACAGTTCTATTAAAGTACACAATCTCTACAGTTTAAATAGAACAATTCTATTAAAGTGCAACACCTCAAAAGTTTAAATAGAACTGTTCCATTAAAGTACAACAGTTGAAGAGTTTCAAAAGAACAGTTCTATTAAAGTACAACACCTCAACAGTTTCAGTACAACAGTTCTATAAAAGCACTACTCCCTCATGGATAAAGTTTTATCAAAAAGAAAATTTCAACGAATTCAATAGTACAGTTCTATCAAAGTACAATTTCTTAAAGGTTAAATAGTACTATTCTATCAAAAATTGCATCTGAACAGTTTAATTAGAACAGTTCTATGAAACTACTACAGTTGAAATGTTTAACTAGAAGTATTCTAGGAAAGCATTACACCTTAACAATTTAAATATAACAGTACTATTAAAGTCTACAACTCAATAGTTTATCTAGATCAGTTCTATTAAACTACTGCAGTTCAAATGTTTAAATAGAACAGTTCTATTAAAGTAGAACATCTTAACCATTTAAATAGAACAGTTCTATAAATACACAACACCACATAAGTTTCAGTAGAACAGTTCTATTAAAGTACAAAATCTCTACAGTTTAAATAGAACAGTTCTATTAAAGTTCAACACCTCATCAGTTTAATTAGAACTGTTCTATGAAACAATTACAGTTCAAACGTTTAACTAGAAGTATTCTAGGAAAGCATTACACCTTAACAATTTAAATTTAACAATTCTATTAAAAAGCTAAAACTCAATAGTTTATCTAGATCAGTTTTGTAAAACTACTGCAGTTCAAAGGTTTAAATAGAACAGTTCTATGAATATACTAGACATCAAAAGTTTCAGTAGAACAGTTCTATTAAAGTACAAACCTCAACAGTTTAAATAGAACTGTTCTATTAAAGTACAACATTCTTCTCAAAGAATAAATAGTACTGTTCTATCAAAAATTTCATCTCAACAGTTTCTTTAGAACAGTTCTATTAATCTACTACAGTTCAAATGTTTAACTAGAAGTGTTCTATGAAAGCATTACACCTTAACAATTTAAATATAACAGTCCTATTAAATCACTACTACTCAATAGTTTATCCAGATCAGTTCTTTGAAACTACTGCAGTTCAAATGTTTAAATAGAACAGTTCCATTTAAGTACAACATCTTAATAATTTAAATAGAACAGTTCTATGAATGAACTACACCTCAAAGTTTCATTAGAACAGTTCTATTAAAGTACACAATCTCTACAGTTCAAATAGAACAATTCTATTAAAGTGCAACACCTCAAAAGTTTAAATAGAACTGTTCCATTAAAGTACAACAGTTGAAGAGTTTCAAAAGAACAGTTCTATTAAAGTACAACACCTCAACAGTTTCAGTAGAACAGTTCTATAAAAGCACTACTCCCTCATGGTTAAAGTTTTATCAAAAAAAATTTCAACGAATTCAATAGTACAGTTCTATCAAAGTACAATTTCTTAAAGGTTAAATAGTACTATTATATAAAAAATTGCATCTCAACAGTTTAATTAGAACAGTTCTATGAAACTACTACAGTTGAAATGTTTAACTAGAAGTATTCTAAAAAGCATTACACCTTAACAATTTAAATATAACAGTACTATTAAAGTCTACAACTCAATAGTTTATCTAGATCAGTTCTATTAAACTACTGCAGTTCAAATGTTTAAATAGAACAGTTCTATTAAAGTAGAACATCTTAACCATTTAAATAGAACAGTTCTATGAATACACAAGACCACATAAGTTTCAGTAGAACAGTTCTATTAAAGTACAAAATCTCTACAGTTTAAATCGAACAGTTCTATTAAAGTTCAACACCTCATCAGTTTAATTAGAACTGTTCTATGAAACAATTACAGTTCAAACGTTTAACTAGAAGTATTCTAGGAAAGCATTACACCTTAACAATTTAAATTTAACAATTCTATTAAAAGCTAAAACTCAATAGTTTATCTAGATCAGTTTTGTAAAACTACTGCAGTTCAAAGGTTTAAATAGAACAGTTCTATGAATGTACTAGACATCAAAAGTTTCAGTTGAACAGTTCTATTAAAGTACAAACCTCAACAGTTTAAATAGAACTGTTCTATTAAAGTACAACATTCTTCTAAAAGATTAAATAGAACTGTTCTATCAACAAATTTCATCTCAACAGTTTCTTTAGAACAGTTCTATTAATCTACTACAGTTCAAATGTTTAACTAGAAGTGTTCTATGAAAGCATTACACCTTAACAATTTAAATATAACAGTCCTATTAAATCACTACTACTCAATAGTTTATCCAGATCAGTTCTTTGAAACTACTGCAGTTCAAATGTTTAAATAGAACAGTTCCATTTAAGTACAACATCTTAATAATTTAAATAGAACAGTTCTATGAATGAACTACACCTCAAAGTTTCATTAGAACAGTTCTATTAAAGTACACAATCTCTACAGTTTAAATAGAACAGTTCTATGAATGAACTACACCTCAAAGTTTCATTAGAACAGTTCTATTAAAGTACACAGTCTCTACAGTTTAAATAGAACAATTCTATTAAAGTGCAACACCTCAAAAGTTTAAATAGAACTGTTCCATTAAAGTACAACACCTCAACAGTTTCAGTAGAACAGTTCTATAAAAGCACTACTCCCTCATGGATAAAGTATTATCAAAAAATAAATTTCAACGAATTCAATAGTACAGTTCTATCAAAGTACAATTTCTTAAAGGTTAAATAGTACTATTCTATCAAAAAATTGCATCTCAACAGTTTAATTAGAACAGTTCTATGAAACTACTACAGTTGAAATGTTTAACTAGAAGTATTCTAGGAAAGCATTACACCTTAACAATTTAAATATAACAGTACTATTAAAAGTCTACAATTCAATAGTTTATCTAGATCAGATCTATTAAACTACTGCATTTCAAATGTTTAAATATAACAGTTCTATTAAAGTAGAACATCTTAACCATTTAAATAGAACAGTTCTATAAATACACAACACCACATAAGTTTCAGTAGAACAGTTCTATTAAAGTACAAAATCTCTACAGTTTAAAAGAACAGTTCTATTAAAGTTCAACACCTCATCAGTTTAACTAGAACTGTTCTATGAAACAATTACAGTTCAAACGTTTAACTAGAAGTATTCTAGGAAAGCATTACACCTTAACAATTTAAATTTAACAATTCTATTAAAAGCTAAAACTCAATAGTTTATCTAGATCAGTTTTGTAAAACTACTGCAGTTCAAGGTTTAAATAGAACAGTTCTATGAATATACTAGACATCAAAAGTTTCAGTAGAACAGTTCTATTAAAGTACAAACCTCAACAGTTTAAATAGAACTGTTCTATTAAAGTACAACATTCTTCTAAAAGATTAAATAGTACTGTTCTATCAAAAATTTCATCTCAACAGTTTCTTTAGAACAGTTCTATTAATCTACTACAGTTCAAATGTTTAACTAGAAGTGTTCTATGAAAGCATTATAATAAATAATAATAATAATAATAATAAATTTATTAAGCAATAAATTAGACACAAAAAATCAAATATCATTATAAAACCATCAACAAAGAGTTAACTCGTCCTGTGATGGTTAAACACATAAAAATGTAAAATCAAAACTTACAAAATCAATGTAAAGTTCCCAGAATATTATCATCAGTATTTAAGATCCATTGTTTTAAGTATTTCTTTTGATTAACACGATTAATAGAAGATCTTATACTATAAGGAATAAAATTATGAATACGAGGTGCCAAATAAAGATATTGATGAAGTGTAACTGTTTTACGTGGTGTGGGTACATTAATTGGAAAAAAAAGATTGAAGTCGTGTAAAATATGAAGTGACTTTAAAGGCCTATTAAAAGAAACATGCAATGTAGATAAAGCTAAAAAATATAAATAAAGTTTATCATATGAAAAGGGGAGTTAAATTTACTGAAATCGGTATCAAGCCTATGAGTAAAAAATAAGAGAAAACACTTTTTTTGCAACTTGTGAATAGGAATTAAAAAAGTCTTATATGTACCACCCCAAATTGAAATACAATATTGTAAGAAAGATTGAAAGAGAGCATAATATACACTTAACAAAATATGATAAGGAGCACAATGACTAAGTTCAAAAATTAGCATAGAACTATATTTTAATTTATTAACTAAAGAATTAATATGAAATTGCCAATTTAATTTTCGATCTAAAATAATTCCTAAATATTTAACAGAGGAAACTTGAGTCAATTTGGGACACTTACAATTAGGGTAAGTATAACAATCACTAGAATGATAAAAATAGAAGGAAAAGCTGGAATGACACCATAAAGGTTAAACTGAAGAAGAAAAGATTTAGATATATTTAAGGATAAGTCATTACAGAAAAGCCAATTTTAATTTTATTAAGATCACTAGAAATAATGGCTTCATTAATTAGATTTGGCTTACTATAAACAACAGCAATATCATCGGCATAGGCTTGGATATCTCCAAAGAACTGTTGGTAAAGAATATCATTTATATAAATGAGAAATAATAAAGGGCCCAGAACAGAACCTTGTGGTACTCAACATTAATTGTAAGCCAATCACTATAATTATTATGGATACAAACTGATTGCTTTCTATTGTGAAAGTAAGAAAAAAAACCAATCAAAAACAATGCCTCTAAAACCATAATAAGATAATTTATTTAACAATATTTTATGATTAACAGAATCAAAAGCTTTGGCTAAGTCAAGAAAAACAGCAATTGGATGAAGATCAGAATCCAAAGCTTCTGTAATACTTCCCACAAGTTTAGCAACAGCAACCTCCGTTCCAAGCCCAGGCCGAAAGCCAAATTGAGAAGGAGACAAAACTGAATGTCTATCAAGAAATGATAAAATTCTAATCTTCATAGATTTTTCAAATAGTTTAGAGAAATGTATTAATAAGGAAATAGGTCTATAATTCGTAAAATCAGAAATATTACCAGATTTATAAATAGGAATGACCAATGATAACTTTAAAGCATTAGGAAACTTCCCTTGAGTAAAAGATAAATTAATTAAAAAAAGTCAAAATTGGTGCAAAAAAGATTAGCATTAGCTTTCAAAATCTTAACCGAAACACCATCTACACCATTAGAAGCTGAATTTGATAAGGAGAAAATATTATTCATAGTTTCAGATACAGTAACAGGATATAGGTAACAAGAAGAAGAAGGAGCAGGAGGCATGCCCTGAGAACAAAATTTAGGATTGGAGCAAGTAGATTTAGCAACATTAACAAAAAAATAATTCAAATCAGATAAATCAGTAGTACCAAAATTACAAAATTTCTTATTTTTTTTTTTAACATCAATAATAGAGTTAACAATATTCCAATTCTGTTTAATAGTTTTAGCATTCTTAAACAGGTTATGATAATAAGTCCATTTAGTCTTACGGGTCAAGCTAACAACATAATTCCTTAAACACTTAAATCTAATCTTTAGATAAATATCATCAGGAAATTGATGTACTTTCTTTTTTAACTTATCTCTTTTAATCATTAACAAAACCAATTCACTGGTAATCCATGGCTTAATTTTTCTAAACTTTCGTGACACAGAAACAGTAGTAGTACAACTTTGAATACAATCAGTTAACACTTCAGCAAAATTATCATAAGCAACATTAACATCAGAACAATTCATAACACAGGACCAATCTGAAAAATTCAAACAAGAACTCAATTCATTAAACTTAATCTTTTGAACATTTGAGACATGTTCTAGATCCGATAAAATGTCTATACATAAAACAATTGGAAAATGATCGGTCAAAAAAATTCTCAACAATATAAGAATAACAATTTTTAACAGTATTTCCACTAATTAAAAATGATCAATACAAGAATTAGTAATATTGGTTATCCGTGTAGGAGAAGAAATAATAATACGAAGATTGTTCTCAGACAAAAAACTTAAAATATGCATTTTATAACAAACATCATCAAATGCCAAAACATCTATATTAAAATCACCAACAAGTATATTAATATCATATTTGTATAAATTCAATTCTAATGAAAGCTCATCAATAAATTTCAATACAGGCAATCTAGGAGATCGATAAACAACAAAGAGATTAAATTTCTTATTTTGAATCATACAAAATAAAATTAAAGCATCAGACTTAATGTACTGCACTTCTTTTATCATAGTCAGTATCTCAAATTTAACAAAACTGCCACTCCACTAGCCTTATTTAGACCAGAAGATGAAGAATAAAAGGAGTAACCTGGAATCGAAAAGGAAACAAATCCATCCTCAACAAACCAAGTTTCAGAAAAAGCTATTATATGAAATTTAACAACGCTTGATTGTAAAAAAACAAGAAATTGGTCAAAATTTTGAGTAAGACTTCGAATATTAACATGTATTAAATTTAAATGACCAACAGAAAAAACATTTGGTAAATCAGAAAGAGAAGACAAAGTTGGTGTAACACCAACAATATCATCAAAATCATCATCCATTGCAGTATTTATAAATTATTAAGATCAATCAAGCAACGTAAAACAATGGGCTGAGTAGTTTCTGATTTCCTAATAAGAATATTACCATTCGATACCCAAAGAAATTTATAGCCAAGATCTTTCTGTTTTCGTTTTGCTTGCATGAAAATATCACGATAATATGGGGAGAGATGTTCGTTAACATAAACTGGATAAGATTCATTACAGACCTTAATATCATTAGTATTAAGAGAGCGAAATTTAGTTTTCTTAAGTTTAAGCAGATCAAATTTAATTTGCTTACGACAAAACTTAACAACAATCTGTCTCGGACTCTTATTTTCAGTTGTTTTCTTTCCTATACGATGAACAGTGTCAATATCTGTAGGAGCACAGTCAACCCCAAAAGTAGTTGTAATCTTCTCAACAACTTCTTGCAAATTCTCATTAGGCTTCTCTGAATACCTCCAATCAAAACATTATAGTTATAAGAATATTGTTCCGCTTCACACATCTTCCTCCGAAAACTTGCCATCTCCTTCCACAATTCTTCATTTTCATGCTTTTAATGTTTTATTTTCCTGTTTACACTCCTTAACTTCAGCTTTCAAAGTTGTGATATCCTCACTCATAGTTTCTACCTTCTTTGAATAATATTGAAAGGAGTCACTAATTCTTCGACCTTTACTTTAATTAAGTGAAAGTCATCAAGTCTTGACAAAATTTCAGTAACTTTTGTCTTAAGCCACTTCATATCTGCCTCCCCATATTTAAATCAAGCTCACTATTCTCAACAAGATTAACTGTCTCTCCCCTCTAACAGAAATGGACACAGTCCTTCTTAATGGAGTTTCACTATTTAGGCTTAACTTTCTTTTTCTCATACAAAAAAATCACATTCATAACTTTTCCCAATTTCATTTAAATATTCCAAATCCTGTTCAGTTAAGTTCTTACATCTTAAATGATACCATTTTTGACACTCACCAGAGCAATGAAGGGCTTTATCACCAACTTTAATATAAACTTTACATTGAGCACAAAATCTACGTGGCATACTAGTCAGCCATAACCTATAATTAAACACCTAAACAATTTAAATATAACAGTCCTATTAAATCACTACTACTCAATAGTTTATCCAGATCAGTTCTTTGAAACTACTGCAGTTCAAATGTTTAAATAGAACAGTTCCATTTAAGTACAACATCTTAATAATTTAAATAGAACAGTTCTATGAATGAACTACACCTCAAAGTTTCATTAGAACAGTTCTATTAAAGTACACAATCTCAACAGTTTAAATAGAACAGTTCTATGAATGAACTACACCTCAAAGTTTCATTAGAACAGTTCTATTAAAGTACACAATCTTTACAGTTTAAATAGAACAATTCTATTAAAGTGCAACACCTCAAAAGTTTAAATAGAACTGTTCCATTAAAGTACAACAGTTGAAGAGTTTCAAAGAACAGTTCTATTAAAGTACAACACCTCAACAGTTTCAGTAGAACAGTTCTATAAAAGCACTACTCCCTCATGGTTAAAGTTTTATCAAAAACAAAATCTCAACGAATTCAATAGTACAGTTCTATCAAAGTACAATTTCTTAAAGGTTAAATAGTACTATTCTATCAAAAAATTGCATCTCAACAGTTTAATTAGAACAGTTCTATGAAACTACTACAGTTGAAATGTTTAACTAGAATTATTCTAGGAAAGCATTACACCTTAACAATTTAAATATAACAGTACTATTAAAAGTCTACAACTCAATAGTTTATCTAGATCAGTTCTATTAAACTACTGCAGTACAAATGTTTAAATAGAACAGTTCTATTAAAGTAGAACATCTTAACCATTTAAATAGAACAGTTCTATAAATACACAACACCACATAAGTTTCAGTAGAACAGTTCTATTAAAGTACAAAATCTCTACAGTTTAAATAGAACAGTTCTATAAATACACAACACCACATAAGTTTCAGTAGAACAGTTCTATTAAAGTACAAAATCTCTACAGTTTAAATAGAACAGTTCTATGAATGAACTACACCTCATCAGTTTAATTAGAACTGTTCTATGAAACAATTACAGTTCAAACGTTTAACTAGAAGTGTTCTATGAAAGCATTACACCTTAACAATTTAAATATAACAGTCCTATTAAATCAGTACTACTCAATAGTTTATCCAGATCAGTTCTTTGAAACTACTGCAGTTCAAATGTTTAAATAGAACAGTTCCATTTAAGTACAACATCTTAATAATTTAAATAGAACAGTTCTATGAATGAACTACACCTCAAAGTTTCATTAGAACAGTTCTATTAAAGTACACAATCTCTACATTTCAAATAGAACAATTCTATTAAAGTGCAACAACTCAAAAGTTTAAATAGAACTGTTCCATTAAAGTACAACAGTTGAAGAGTTTCAAAAGAACAGTTCTATTAAAGTACAACACCTCAACAGTTTCAGTAGAACAGTTCTATAAAAGCACTACTCCCTCATGGTTAAAGTTTTATCAAAAACAAAATTTCAACGAATTCAATAGTACAGTTCTATCAAAGTACAATTTCTTAAAGGTTAAATAGTACTATTCTATCAAAAAATTGCATCTCAACAGTTTAATTAGAACAGTTCTATGAAACTACTACAGTTGAAATGTTTAACTAGAAGTATTCTAGGAAAGCATTACACCTTAACAATTTAAATATAACAGTACTATTAAAGTCTACAACTCAATAGTTTATCTAGATCAGTTCTATTAAACTACTGCAGTTCAAATGTTTAAATAGAACAGTTCTATTAAAGTAGAACATCTTAACCATTTAAATAGAACAGTTCTATGAATACACAAGACCACATAAGTTTCAGTAGAACAGTTCTATTAAAGTACAAAATCTCTACAGTTTAAATAGAACAGTTCTATTAAAGTTCAACACCTCATCAGTTTAATTAGAACTGTTCTATGAAACAATTACAGTTCAAACGTTTAACTAGAAGTATTCTAGGAAAGCATTACACCTTAACAATTTAAATTTAACAATTCTATTAAAAGCTAAAACTCAATAGTTTATCTAGATCAGTTTTGTAAAACTACTGCAGTTCAAAGGTTTAAATAGAACAGTTCTATGAATGTACTAGACATCAAAAGTTTCAGTAGAACAGTTCTATTAAAGTACAAACCTCAACAGTTTAAATAGAACTGTTCTATTAAAGTACAACATTCTTCTAAAAGATTAAATAGTACTGTTCTATCAAAAAATTCATCTCAACAGTTTCTTTAGAACAGTTCTATTAATCTACTACAGTTCAAATGTTTAACTAGAAGTGTTCTATGAAAGCATTACACCTTAACAATTTAAATATAACAGTCCTATTAAATCACTACTACTCAATAGTTTATCCAGATCAGTTCTTTGAAACTACTGCAGTTCAAATGTTTAAATAGAACAGTTCCATTTAAGTACAACATCTTAATAATTTAAATAGAACAGTTCTATGAATGAACTACACCTCAAAGTTTCATTAGAACAGTTCTATTAAAGTACACAATCTCTACAGTTTAAATAGAACAGTTCTATGAATGAACTACACCTCAAAGTTTCATTAGAACAGTTCTATTAAAGTACACAATCTCTACAGTTTAAATAGAACAATTCTATTAAAGTGCAACACCTCAAAAGTTTAAATAGAACTGTTCCATTAAAGTACAACAGTTGAAGAGTTTCAAAAGAACAGTTCTATTAAAGTACAACACCTCAACAGTTTCAGTAGAACAGTTCTATAAAAGCACTACTCCCCCTTTTTTAAAGTTTTATCAAAAAAAATTTCAACGAATTCAATAGTACAGTTCTATCAAAGTACAATTTCTTAAAGGTTAAATAGTACTATTCTATCAAAAAATTGCATCTCAACAGTTTAATTAGAACAGTTCTATGAAACTACTACAGTTGAAATGTTTAACTAGAAGTATTCTAGGAAAGCATTACACCTTAACAATTTAAATATAACAGTACTATTAAACGTCTACAACTCAATAGTTTATCTAGATCACTTCAATTAAACTACTGCAGTTCAAATGTTTAAATAGAACAGTTCTATTAAAGTAGAACATCTTAACCATTTAAATAGAACAGTTCTATGAATACACTACACCACATAAATTTCAGTAGAACAGTTCTATTCAAGTACAAAATCTCTACAGTTTAAATAGAACAGTTCTATTAAAGTTCAACACCTCATCAGTTTAATTAGAACTGTTCTATGAAACAATTACAGTTCAAACGTTTAACTAGAAGTATTCTAGGAAAGCATTACACCTTAACAATTTAAATTTAACAATTCTATTAAAAAGCTAAAACTCAATAGTTTATCTAGATCAGTTTTGTAAAACTACTGCAGTTCAAAGGTTTAAATAGAACAGTTCTATGAATGTACTAGACATCAAAAGTTTCAGTAGAACAGTTCTATTAAAGTACAAACCTCAACAGTTTAAATAGAACTGTTCTATTAAAGTACAACATTCTTCTAAAAGATTAAATAGTACTGTTCTATCAAAAAATTTCATCTCAACAGTTTCTTTAGAACAGTTCTATTAATCTACTACAGTTCAAATGTTTAACTAGAAGTGTTCTATGAAAGCATTACACCTTAACAATTTAAATATAACAGTCCTATTAAATCACTACTACTCAATAGTTTATCCAGATCAGTTCTTTGAAACTACTGCAGTTCAAATGTTTAAATAGAACAGTTCCATTTAAGTACAACATCTTAATAATTTAAATAGAACAGTTCTATGAATGAACTACACCTCAAAGTTTCATTAGAACAGTTCTATTAAAGTACACAATCTCTACAGTTTAAATAGAACAATTCTATTAAAGTGCAACACCTCAAAAGTTTAAATAGAACTGTTCCATTAAAGTACAACAGTTGAAGAGTTTCAAAAGAACAGTTCTATTAAAGTACAACACCTCAACAGTTTCAGTAGAACAGTTCTATAAAAGCACTACTCCCTCATGGTTAAAGTTTTATCAAAAACAAAATTTCAACGAATTCAATAGTACAGTTCTATCAAAGTACAATTTCTTAAAGGTTAAATAGTACTATTCTATCAAAAAATTGCATCTCAACAGTTTAATTAGAACAGTTCTATGAAACTACTACAGTTGAAATGTTTAACTAGAAGTATTCTAGGAAAGCATTACACCTTAACAATTTAAATATAACAGTACTATTAAAAGTCTACAACTCAATAGTTTATCTAGATCAGTTCTATTAAACTACTGCAGTTCAAATGTTTAAATAGAACAGTTCTATTAAAGTAGAACATCTTAACCATTTAAATAGAACAGTTCTATGAATACACAAGACCACATAAGTTTCAGTAGAACAGTTCTATTAAAGTACAAAATCTCTACAGTTTAAATAGAACAGTTCTATTAAAGTTCAACACCTCATCAGTTTAATTAGAACTGTTCTATGAAACAATTACAGTTCAAACGTTTAACTAGAAGTATTCTAGGAAAGCATTACACCTTAACAATTTAAATTTAAAAATTCTATTTAAAAGCTAAAACTCAATAGTTTATCTAGATCAGTTTTGTAAAACTACTGCAGTTCAAAGGTTTAAATAGAACAGTTCTATGAATGTACTAGACATCAAAAGTTTCAGTAGAACAGTTCTATTAAAGTACAAACCTCAACAGTTTAAATAGAACTGTTCTATTAAAGTACAACATTCTTCTAAAAGATTAAATAGTACTGTTCTATCAAAAAATTTCATCTCAACAGTTTCTTTAGAACAGTTCTATTAATCTACTACAGTTCAAATGTTTAACTAGAAGTTTAACTAAACTGTTCTATGAAAGCATTACACCTTAACAATTTAAATATAACAGTCCTATTAAATCACTACTACTCAATAGTTTATCCAGATCAGTTCTTTGAAACTACTGCAGTTCAAATGTTTAAATAGAACAGTTCCATTTAAGTACAACATCTTAATAATTTAAATAGAACAGTTCTATGAATGAACTACACCTCAAAGTTTCATTAGAACAGTTCTATTAAAGTACACAATCTCTACAGTTTAAATAGAACAATTCTATTAAAGTGCAACACCTCAAAGTTTAAATAGAACTGTTCCATTAAAGTACAACAGTTGAAGAGTTTCAAAAGAACAGTTCTATTAAAGTACAACACCTCAACAGTTTCAGTAGAACAGTTCTATAAAAGCACTACTCCCTCATGGTTAAAGTTTTATCAAAAACAAAATCTCAACGAATTCAATAGTACAGTTCTATCAAAGTACAATTTCTTAAAGGTTAAATAGTACTATTCTATCAAAAAATTGCATCTCAACAGTTTAATTAGAACAGTTCTATGAAACTACTACAGTTGAAATGTTTAACTAGAATTATTCTAGGAAAGCATTACACCTTAACAATTTAAATATAACAGTACTATTAAAAGTCTACAACTCAATAGTTTATCTAGATCAGTTCTATTAAACTACTGCAGTTCAAATGTTTAAATAGAACAGTTCTATTAAAGTAGAACATCTTAACCATTTAAATAGAACAGTTCTATGAATACACAAGACCACATAAGTTTCAGTAGAACAGTTCTATTAAAGTACAAAATCTCTACAGTTTAAATAGAACAGTTCTATTAAAGTTCAACACCTCATCAGTTTAATTAGAACTGTTCTATGAAACAATTACAGTTCAAACGTTTAACTAGAAGTATTCTAGGAAAGCATTACACCTTAACAATTTAAATTTAACAATTCTATTAAAAGCTAAAACTCAATAGTTTATCTAGATCAGTTTTGTAAAACTACTGCAGTTCAAAGGTTTAAATAGAACAGTTCTATGAATGTACTAGACATCAAAAGTTTCAGTAGAACAGTTCTATTAAAGTACAAACCTCAACAGTTTAAATAGAACTGTTCTATTAAAGTACAACATTCTTCTAAAAGATTAAATAGTACTGTTCTATCAAAAAATTTCATCTCAACAGTTTCTTTAGAACAGTTCTATTAATCTACTACAGTTCAAATGTTTAACTAGAAGTGTTCTATGAAAGCATTACACCTTAACAATTTAAATATAACAGTCCTATTAAATCACTACTACTCAATAGTTTATCCAGATCAGTTCTTTGAAACTACTGCAGTTCAAATGTTTAAATAGAACAGTTCCATTTAAGTACAACATCTTAATAATTTAAATAGAACAGTTCTATGAATGAACTACACCTCAAAGTTTCATTAGAACAGTTCTATTAAAGTACACAATCTCTACAGTTTAAATAGAACAGTTCTATGAATGAACTACACCTCAAAGTTTCATTAGAACAGTTCTATTAAAAGTACACAATCTCTACAGTTTAAATAGAACAATTCTATTAAAGTGCAACACCTCAAAAGTTTAAATAGAACTGTTCCATTAAAAGTACAACAGTTGAAGAGTTTCAAAAGAACAGTTCTATTAAAGTACAACACCTCAACAGTTTCAGTAGAACAGTTCTATAAAAGCACTACTCCCTCATGGTTAAAGTTTTATCTAAAAAAAAAATCTCAACGAATTCAATAGTACAGTTCTATCAAAGTACAATTTCTTAAAGGTTAAATAGTACTATTCTATCAAAAAATTGCATCTCAACAGTTTAATTAGAACAGTTCTATGAAACTACTACAGTTGAAATGTTTAACTAGAAGTATTCTAGGAAAGCATTACACCTTAACAATTTAAATATAACAGTACTATTAAAAGTCTACAACTCAATAGTTTATCTAGATCAGTTCTATTAAACTACTGCAGTTCAAATGTTTAAATAGAACAGTTCTATTAAAGTAGAACATCTTAACCATTTAAATAGAACAGTTCTATAAATACACAACACCACATAAGTTTCAGTAGAACAGTTCTATTAAAGTACAAAATCTCTACAGTTTAAATAGAACAGTTCTATTAAAGTTCAACACCTCATCAGTTTAATTAGAACTGTTCTATTAAAGTACAACATTCTTCTAAAAGATTAAATAGTACTGTTCTATCAAAAATTTCATCTCAACAGTTCGTTAGAACAGTTCTATTAATCTACTACAGTTCAAATGTTTAACAAGAATTGTTCTATGAAAGCATTACACCTTAACAATTTAAATATAACAGTCCTATTAAATCACTACTACTCAATAGTTTATCCAGATCAGTTCTTTGAAACTACTGCAGTTCAAATGTTTAAATAGAACAGTTCCATTTAAGTACAACATCTTAATAATTTAAATAGAACAGTTCTATGAATGAACTACACCTCAAAGTTTCATTAGAACAGTTCTATTAAAGTACACAATCTCTACAGTTTAAATAGAACAATTCTATTAAAGTGCAACACCTCAAAAGTTTAAATAGAACTGTTCCATTAAAGTACAACAGTTGAAGAGTTTCAAAAGAACAGTTCTATTAAAGTACAACACCTCAACAGTTTCAGTAGAACAGTTCTATAAAAGCACTACTCCCTCATGGTTAAAGTTTTATCAAAAAAAATCTCAACGAATTCAATAGTACAGTTCTATCAAAGTACAATTTCTTAAAGGTTAAATAGTACTATTCTATCAAAAAATTGCATCTCAACAGTTTAATTAGAACAGTTCTATGAAACTACTACAGTTGAAATGTTTAACTAGAAGTATTCTAGGAAAGCATTACACCTTAACAATTTAAATATAACAGTACTATTAAACGTCTACAACTCAATAGTTTATCTAGATCAGTTCTATTAAACTACTGCAGTTCAAATGTTTAAATAGAACAGTTCTATTAAAGTAGAACATCTTAACCATTTAAATAGAACAGTTCTATGAATACACAAGACCACATAAGTTTCAGTAGAACAGTTCTATTAAAGTACAAAATCTCTACAGTTTAAATAGAACAGTTCTATTAAAGTTCAACACCTCATCAGTTTAATTAGAACTGTTCTATGAAACAATTACAGTTCAAACGTTTAACTAGAAGTATTCTAGGAAAGCATTACACCTTAACAATTTAAATTTAACAATTCTATTAAAAAGCTAAAACTCAATAGTTTATCTAGATCAGTTTTGTAAAACTACTGCAGTTCAAAGGTTTAAATAGAACAGTTCTATGAATGTACTAGACATCAAAAGTTTCAGTAGAACAGTTCTATTAAAGTACAAACCTCAACAGTTTAAATAGAACTGTTCTATTAAAGTACAACATTCTTCTAAAAGATTAAATAGTACTGTTCTATCAAAAAATTTCATCTCAACAGTTTCTTTAGAACAGTTCTATTAATCTACTACAGTTCAAATGTTTAACTAGAAGTGTTCTATGAAAGCATTACACCTTAACAATTTAAATATAACAGTCCTATTAAATCACTACTACTCAATAGTTTATCCAGATCAGTTCTTTGAAACTACTGCAGTTCAAATGTTTAAATAGAACAGTTCCATTTAAGTACAACATCTTAATAATTTAAATAGAACAGTTCTATGAATGAACTACACCTCAAAGTTTCATTAGAACAGTTCTATTAAAGTACACAATCTCTACAGTTTAAATAGAACAGTTCTATGAATGAACTACACCTCAAAGTTTCATTAGAACAGTTCTATTAAAGTACACAATCTCTACAGTTTAAATAGAACAATTCTATTAAAGTGCAACACCTCAAAAGTTTAAATAGAACTGTTCCATTAAAAGTACAACAGTTGAAGAGTTTCAAAGAACAGTTCTATTAAAGTACAACACCTCAACAGTTTCAGTAGAACAGTTCTATAAAAGCACTACTCCCTCATGGTTAAAGTTTTATCAAAAAAAATCTCAACGAATTCAATAGTACAGTTCTATCAAAGTACAATTTCTTAAAGGTTAAATAGTACTATTCTATCAAAAAATTGCATCTCAACAGTTTAATTAGAACAGTTCTATGAAACTACTACAGTTGAAATGTTTAACTAGAATTATTCTAGGAAAGCATTACACCTTAACAATTTAAATATAACAGTACTATTAAAGTCTACAACTCAATAGTTTATCTAGATCAGTTCTATTAAACTACTGCAGTTCAAATGTTTAAATAGAACAGTTCTATTAAAGTAGAACATCTTAACCATTTAAATAGAACAGTTCTATGAATACACAAGACCACATAAGTTTCAGTAGAACAGTTCTATTAAAGTACAAAATCTCTACAGTTTAAATAGAACAGTTCTATTAAAGTTCAACACCTCATCAGTTTAATTAGAACTGTTCTATGAAACAATTACAGTTCAAACGTTTAACTAGAAGTATTCTAGGAAAGCATTACACCTTAACAATTTAAATTTAACAATTCTATTAAAAGCTAAAACTCAATAGTTTATCTAGATCAGTTTTGTAAAACTACTGCAGTTCAAAGGTTTAAATAGAACAGTTCTATGAATGTACTAGACATCAAAAGTTTCAGTAGAACAGTTCTATTAAAGTACAAACCTCAACAGTTTAAATAGAACTGTTCTATTAAAAGTACAACATTCTTCTAAAAGATTAAATAGTACTGTTCTATCAAAAAATTTCATCTCAACAGTTTCTTTAGAACAGTTCTATTAATCTACTACAGTTCAAATGTTTAACTAGAAGTGTTCTATGAAAGCATTACACCTTAACAATTTAAATATAACAGTCCTATTAAATCACTACTACTCAATAGTTTATCCAGATCAGTTCTTTGAAACTACTGCAGTTCAAATGTTTAAATAGAACAGTTCCATTTAAGTACAACATCTTAATAATTTAAATAGAACAGTTCTATGAATGAACTACACCTCAAAGTTTCATTAGAACAGTTCTATTAAAGTACACAATCTCTACAGTTTAAATAGAACAGTTCTATGAATGAACTACACCTCAAAGTTTCATTAGAACAGTTCTATTAAAGTACACAATCTCTACAGTTTAAATAGAACAATTCTATTAAAGTGCAACACCTCAAAGTTTAAATAGAACTGTTCCATTAAAAGTACAACAGTTGAAGAGTTTCAAAAGAACAGTTTTATTAAAGTACAACACCTCAACAGTTTCAGTAGAACAGTTCTATAAAAGCACTACTCCCTCATGGTTAAAGTTTTATCAAAAAAAATCTCAACGAATTCAATAGTACAGTTCTATCAAAGTACAATTTCTTAAAGGTTAAATAGTACTATTCTATCAAAAAATTGCATCTCAACAGTTTAATTAGAACAGTTCTATGAAACTACTACAGTTGAAATGTTTAACTAGAATTATTCTAGGAAAGCATTACACCTTAACAATTTAAATATAACAGTACTATTAAAAGTCTACAACTCAATAGTTTATCTAGATCAGTTCTATTAAACTACTGCAGTTCAAATGTTTAAATAGAACAGTTCTATTAAAGTAGAACATCTTAACCATTTAAATAGAACAGTTCTATGAATACACAAGACCACATAAGTTTCAGTAGAACAGTTCTATTAAAGTACAAAATCTCTACAGTTTAAATAGAACAGTTCTATTAAAGTTCAACACCTCATCAGTTTAATTAGAACTGTTCTATGAAACAATTACAGTTCAAACGTTTAACTAGAAGTATTCTAGGAAAGCATTACACCTTAACAATTTAAATTTAACAATTCTATTAAAAGCTAAAACTCAATAGTTTATCTAGATCAGTTTTGTAAAACTACTGCAGTTCAAAGGTTTAAATAGAACAGTTCTATGAATGTACTAGACATCAAAAGTTTCAGTAGAACAGTTCTATTAAAGTACAAACCTCAACAGTTTAAATAGAACTGTTCTATTAAAGTACAACATTCTTCTAAAAGATTAAATAGTACTGTTCTATCAAAAATTTCATCTCAACAGTTTCTTTAGAACAGTTCTATTAATCTACTACAGTTCAAATGTTTAACTAGAAGTGTTCTATGAAAGCATTACACCTTAACAATTTAAATATAACAGTCCTATTAAATCACTACTACTCAATAGTTTATCCAGATCAGTTCTTTGAAACTACTGCAGTTCAAATGTTTAAATAGAACAGTTCCATTTAAGTACAACATCTTAATAATTTAAATAGAACAGTTCTATGAATGAACTACACCTCAAAGTTTCATTAGAACAGTTCTATTAAAGTACACAATCTCTACAGTTTAAATAGAACAATTCTATTAAAGTGCAACACCTCAAAAGTTTAAATAGAACTGTTCCATTAAAGTACAACAGTTGAAGAGTTTCAAAAGAACAGTTCTATTAAAGTACAACACCTCAACAGTTTCAGTAGAACAGTTCTATAAAAGCACTACTCCCTCATGGTTAAAGTTTTATCAAAAAAAATCTCAACGAATTCAATAGTACAGTTCTATCAAAGTACAATTTCTTAAAGGTTAAATAGTACTATTATATAAAAAATTGCATCTCAACAGTTTAATTAGAACAGTTCTATGAAACTACTACAGTTGAAATGTTTAACTAGAATTATTCTAGGAAAGCATTACACCTTAACAATTTAAATATAACAGTACTATTAAAGTCTACAACTCAATAGTTTATCTAGATCAGTTCTATTAAACTACTGCAGTTCAAATGTTTAAATAGAACAGTTCTATTAAAGTAGAACATCTTAACCATTTAAATAGAACAGTTCTATGAATACACAAGACCACATAAGTTTCAGTAGAACAGTTCTATTAAAGTACAAAATCTCTACAGTTTAAATAGAACAGTTCTATTAAAGTTCAACACCTCATCAGTTTAATTAGAACTGTTCTATGAAACAATTACAGTTCAAACGTTTAACTAGAAGTATTCTAGGAAAGCATTACACCTTAACAATTTAAATTTAACAATTCTATTAAAAGCTAAAACTCAATAGTTTATCTAGATCAGTTTTGTAAAACTACTGCAGTTCAAAGGTTTAAATAGAACAGTTCTATGAATGTACTAGACATCAAAAGTTTCAGTAGAACAGTTCTATTAAAGTACAAACCTCAACAGTTTAAATAGAACTGTTCTATTAAAGTACAACATTCTTCTAAAAGATTAAATAGTACTGTTCTATCAAAAATTTCATCTCAACAGTTTCTTTAGAACAGTTCTATTAATCTACTACAGTTCAAATGTTTAACTAGAAGTGTTCTATGAAAGCATTACACCTTAACAATTTAAATATAACAGTCCTATTAAATCACTACTACTCAATAGTTTATCCAGATCAGTTCTTTGAAACTACTGCAGTTCAAATGTTTAAATAGAACAGTTCCATTTAAGTACAACATCTTAATAATTTAAATAGAACAGTTCTATGAATGAACTACACCTCAAAGTTTCATTAGAACAGTTCTATTAAAGTACACAATCTCTACAGTTTAAATAGAACAATTCTATTAAAGTGCAACACCTCAAAAGTTTAAATAGAACTGTTCCATTAAAAGTACAACAGTTGAAGAGTTTCAAAGAACAGTTCTATTAAAGTACAACACCTCAACAGTTTCAGTAGAACAGTTCTATAAAAGCACTACTCCCTCATGGTTAAAGTTTTATCAAAAACAAAATCTCAACGAATTCAATAGTACAGTTCTATCAAAGTACAATTTCTTAAAGGTTAAATAGTACTATTCTATCAAAAAATTGCATCTCAACAGTTTAATTAGAACAGTTCTATGAAACTACTACAGTTGAAATGTTTAACTAGAATTATTCTAGGAAAGCATTACACCTTAACAATTTAAATATAACAGTACTATTAAAGTCTACAACTCAATAGTTTATCTAGATCAGTTCTATTAAACTACTGCAGTTCAAATGTTTAAATAGAACAGTTCTATTAAAGTAGAACATCTTAACCATTTAAATAGAACAGTTCTATGAATACACAAGACCACATAAGTTTCAGTAGAACAGTTCTATTAAAGTACAAAATCTCTACAGTTTAAATAGAACAGTTCTATTAAAGTTCAACACCTCATCAGTTTAATTAGAACTGTTCTATGAAACAATTACAGTTCAAACGTTTAACTAGAAGTATTCTAGGAAAGCATTACACCTTAACAATTTAAATTTAACAATTCTATTAAAAGCTAAAACTCAATAGTTTATCTAGATCAGTTTTGTAAAACTACTGCAGTTCAAAGGTTTAAATAGAACAGTTCTATGAATGTACTAGACATCAAAAGTTTCAGTAGAACAGTTCTATTAAAGTACAAACCTCAACAGTTTAAATAGAACTGTTCTATTAAAGTACAACATTCTTCTAAAAGATTAAATAGTACTGTTCTATCAAAAATTTCATCTCAACAGTTTCTTTAGAACAGTTCTATTAATCTACTACAGTTCAAATGTTTAACTAGAAGTGTTCTATGAAAGCATTACACCTTAACAATTTAAATATAACAGTCCTATTAAATCACTACTACTCAATAGTTTATCCAGATCAGTTCTTTGAAACTACTGCAGTTCAAATGTTTAAATAGAACAGTTCCATTTAAGTACAACATCTTAATAATTTAAATAGAACAGTTCTATGAATGAACTACACCTCAAAGTTTCATTAGAACAGTTCTATTAAAGTACACAATCTCTACAGTTTAAATAGAACAATTCTATTAAAGTGCAACACCTCAAAGTTTAAATAGAACTGTTCCATTAAAAGTACAACAGTTGAAGAGTTTCAAAAGAACAGTTCTATTAAAGTACAACACCTCAACAGTTTCAGTAGAACAGTTCTATAAAAGCACTACTCCCTCATGGTTAAAGTTTTATCAAAAACAAAATCTCAACGAATTCAATAGTACAGTTCTATCAAAGTACAATTTCTTAAAGGTTAAATAGTACTATTATATAAAAAATTGCATCTCAACAGTTTAATTAGAACAGTTCTATGAAACTACTACAGTTGAAATGTTTAACTAGAATTATTCTAGGAAAGCATTACACCTTAACAATTTAAATATAACAGTACTATTAAAGTCTACAACTCAATAGTTTATCTAGATCAGTTCTATTAAACTACTGCAGTTCAAATGTTTAAATAGAACAGTTCTATTAAAGTAGAACATCTTAACCATTTAAATAGAACAGTTCTATGAATACACAAGACCACATAAGTTTCAGTAGAACAGTTCTATTAAAGTACAAAATCTCTACAGTTTAAATAGAACAGTTCTATTAAAGTTCAACACCTCATCAGTTTAATTAGAACTGTTCTATGAAACAATTACAGTTCAAACGTTTAACTAGAAGTATTCTAGGAAAGCATTACACCTTAACAATTTAAATTTAACAATTCTATTAAAAGCTAAAACTCAATAGTTTATCTAGATCAGTTTTGTAAATCTACTGCAGTTCAAGGTTTAAATAGAACAGTTCTATGAATGTACTAGACATCAAAAGTTTCAGTAGAACAGTTCTATTAAAGTACAAACCTCAACAGTTTAAATAGAACTGTTCTATTAAAGTACAACATTCTTCTAAAAGATTAAATAGTACTGTTCTATCAAAAATTTCATCTCAACAGTTTCTTTAGAACAGTTCTATTAATCTACTACAGTTCAAATGTTTAACTAGAAGTGTTCTATGAAAGCATTACACCTTAACAATTTAAATATAACAGTCCTATTAAATCACTACTACTCAATAGTTTATCCAGATCAGTTCTTTGAAACTACTGCAGTTCAAATGTTTAAATAGAACAGTTCCATTTAAGTACAACATCTTAATAATTTAAATAGAACAGTTCTATGAATGAACTACACCTCAAAGTTTCATTAGAACAGTTCTATTAAAGTACACAATCTCTACAGTTTAAATAGAACAATTCTATTAAAGTGCAACAGTGCAACACCTCAAAAGTTTAAATAGAACTGTTCCATTAAAGTACAACAGTTGAAGAGTTTCAAAAGAACAGTTCTATTAAAGTACAACACCTCAACAGTTTCAGTAGAACAGTTCTATAAAAGCACTACTCCCTCATGGTTAAAGTTTTATCAAAAACAAAATCTCAACGAATTCAATAGTACAGTTCTATCAAAGTACAATTTCTTAAAGGTTAAATAGTACTATTATATAAAAAATTGCATCTCAACAGTTTAATTAGAACAGTTCTATGAAACTACTACAGTTGAAATGTTTAACTAGAATTATTCTAGGAAAGCATTACACCTTAACAATTTAAATATAACAGTACTATTAAAGTCTACAACTCAATAGTTTATCTAGATCAGTTCTATTAAACTACTGCAGTTCAAATGTTTAAATAGAACAGTTCTATTAAAGTAGAACATCTTAACCATTTAAATAGAACAGTTCTATGAATACACAAGACCACATAAGTTTCAGTAGAACAGTTCTATTAAAGTACAAAATCTCTACAGTTTAAATAGAACAGTTCTATTAAAGTTCAACACCTCATCAGTTTAATTAGAACTGTTCTATGAAACAATTACAGTTCAAACGTTTAACTAGAAGTATTCTAGGAAAGCATTACACCTTAACAATTTAAATTTAACAATTCTATTAAAAGCTAAAACTCAATAGTTTATCTAGATCAGTTTTGTAAAACTACTGCAGTTCAAGGTTTAAATAGAACAGTTCTATGAATGTACTAGACATCAAAAGTTTCAGTAGAACAGTTCTATTAAAGTACAAACCTCAACAGTTTAAATAGAACTGTTCTATTAAAGTACAACATTCTTCTAAAAGATTAAATAGTACTGTTCTATCAAAAATTTCATCTCAACAGTTTCTTTAGAACAGTTCTATTAATCTACTACAGTTCAAATGTTTAACTAGAAGTGTTCTATGAAAGCATTACACCTTAACAATTTAAATATAACAGTCCTATTAAATCACTACTACTCAATAGTTTATCCAGATCAGTTCTTTGAAACTACTGCAGTTCAAATGTTTAAATAGAACAGTTCCATTTAAGTACAACATCTTAATAATTTAAATAGAACAGTTCTATGAATGAACTACACCTCAAAGTTTCATTAGAACAGTTCTATTAAAGTACACAATCTCTACAGTTTAAATAGAACAATTCTATTAAAGTGCAACACCTCAAAAGTTTAAATAGAACTGTTCCATTAAAGTACAACAGTTGAAGAGTTTCAAAAGAACAGTTCTATTAAAGTACAACACCTCAACAGTTTCAGTAGAACAGTTCTATAAAAGCACTACTCCCTCATGGTTAAAGTTTTATCAAAAACAAAATCTCAACGAATTCAATAGTACAGTTCTATCAAAGTACAATTTCTTAAAGGTTAAATAGTACTATTCTATCAAAAAATTGCATCTCAACAGTTTAATTAGAACAGTTCTATGAAACTACTACAGTTGAAATGTTTAACTAGAATTATTCTAGGAAAGCATTACACCTTAACAATTTAAATATAACAGTACTATTAAAGTCTACAACTCAATAGTTTATCTAGATCAGTTCTATTAAACTACTGCAGTTCAAATGTTTAAATAGAACAGTTCTATTAAAGTAGAACATCTTAACCATTTAAATAGAACAGTTCTATGAATACACAAGACCACATAAGTTTCAGTAGAACAGTTCTATTAAAGTACAAAATCTCTACAGTTTAAATAGAACAGTTCTATTAAAGTTCAACACCTCATCAGTTTAATTAGAACTGTTCTATGAAACAATTACAGTTCAAACGTTTAACTAGAAGTATTCTAGGAAAGCATTACACCTTAACAATTTAAATTTAACAATTCTATTAAAAGCTAAAACTCAATAGTTTATCTAGATCAGTTTTGTAAAACTACTGCAGTTCAAAGGTTTAAATAGAACAGTTCTATGAATGTACTAGACATCAAAAGTTTCAGTAGAACAGTTCTATTAAAGTACAAACCTCAACAGTTTAAATAGAACTGTTCTATTAAAGTACAACATTCTTCTAAAAGATTAAATAGTACTGTTCTATCAAAAATTTCATCTCAACAGTTTCTTTAGAACAGTTCTATTAATCTACTACAGTTCAAATGTTTAACTAGAAGTGTTCTATGAAAGCATTACACCTTAACAATTTAAATATAACAGTCCTATTAAATCACTACTACTCAATAGTTTATCCAGATCAGTTCTTTGAAACTACTGCAGTTCAAATGTTTAAATAGAACAGTTCCATTTAAGTACAACATCTTAATAATTTAAATAGAACAGTTCTATGAATGAACTACACCTCAAAGTTTCATTAGAACAGTTCTATTAAAGTACACAATCTCTACAGTTTAAATAGAACAATTCTATTAAAGTGCAACACCTCAAAAGTTTAAATAGAACTGTTCCATTAAAAGTACAACAGTTGAAGAGTTTCAAAGAACAGTTCTATTAAAGTACAACACCTCAACAGTTTCAGTAGAACAGTTCTATAAAAGCACTACTCCCTCATGGTTAAAGTTTTATCAAAAACAAAATCTCAACGAATTCAATAGTACAGTTCTATCAAAGTACAATTTCTTAAAGGTTAAATAGTACTATTCTATAAAAAATTGCATCTCAACAGTTTAATTAGAACAGTTCTATGAAACTACTACAGTTGAAATGTTTAACTAGAATTATTCTAGGAAAGCATTACACCTTAACAATTTAAATATAACAGTACTATTAAAGTCTACAACTCAATAGTTTATCTAGATCAGTTCTATTAAACTACTGCAGTTCAAATGTTTAAATAGAACAGTTCTATTAAAGTAGAACATCTTAACCATTTAAATAGAACAGTTCTATGAATACACAAGACCACATAAGTTTCAGTAGAACAGTTCTATTAAAGTACAAAATCTCTACAGTTTAAATAGAACAGTTCTATTAAAGTTCAACACCTCATCAGTTTAATTAGAACTGTTCTATGAAACAATTACAGTTCAAACGTTTAACTAGAAGTATTCTAGGAAAGCATTACACCTTAACAATTTAAATTTAACAATTCTATTAAAAGCTAAAACTCAATAGTTTATCTAGATCAGTTTTGTAAAACTACTGCAGTTCAAGGTTTAAATAGAACAGTTCTATGAATGTACTAGACATCAAAGTTTCAGTAGAACAGTTCTATTAAAGTACAAACCTCAACAGTTTAAATAGAACTGTTCTATTAAAGTACAACATTCTTCTAAAAGATTAAATAGTACTGTTCTATCAAAAATTTCATCTCAACAGTTTCTTTAGAACAGTTCTATTAATCTACTACAGTTCAAATGTTTAACTAGAAGTGTTCTATGAAAGCATTACACCTTAACAATTTAAATATAACAGTCCTATTAAATCACTACTACTCAATAGTTTATCCAGATCAGTTCTTTGAAACTACTGCAGTTCAAATGTTTAAATAGAACAGTTCCATTTAAGTACAACATCTTAATAATTTAAATAGAACAGTTCTATGAATGAACTACACCTCAAAGTTTCATTAGAACAGTTCTATTAAAGTACACAATCTCTACAGTTTAAATAGAACAATTCTATTAAAGTGCAACACCTCAAAAGTTTAAATAGAACTGTTCCATTAAAGTACAACAGTTGAAGAGTTTCAAAAGAACAGTTCTATTAAAGTACAACACCTCAACAGTTTCAGTAGAACAGTTCTATAAAAGCACTACTCCCTCATGGTTAAAGTTTTATCAAAAACAAAATCTCAACGAATTCAATAGTACAGTTCTATCAAAGTACAATTTCTTAAAGGTTAAATAGTACTATTCTATCAAAAAATTGCATCTCAACAGTTTAATTAGAACAGTTCTATGAAACTACTACAGTTGAAATGTTTAACTAGAATTATTCTAGGAAAGCATTACACCTTAACAATTTAAATATAACAGTACTATTAAAGTCTACAACTCAATAGTTTATCTAGATCAGTTCTATTAAACTACTGCAGTTCAAATGTTTAAATAGAACAGTTCTATTAAAGTAGAACATCTTAACCATTTAAATAGAACAGTTCTATGAATACACAAGACCACATAAGTTTCAGTAGAACAGTTCTATTAAAGTACAAAATCTCTACAGTTTAAATAGAACAGTTCTATTAAAGTTCAACACCTCATCAGTTTAATTAGAACTGTTCTATGAAACAATTACAGTTCAAACGTTTAACTAGAAGTATTCTAGGAAAGCATTACACCTTAACAATTTAAATTTAACAATTCTATTAAAAGCTAAAACTCAATAGTTTATCTAGATCAGTTTTGTAAAACTACTGCAGTTCAAAGGTTTAAATAGAACAGTTCTATGAATGTACTAGACATCAAAAGTTTCAGTAGAACAGTTCTATTAAAGTACAAACCTCAACAGTTTAAATAGAACTGTTCTATTAAAGTACAACATTCTTCTAAAAGATTAAATAGTACTGTTCTATCAAAAATTTCATCTCAACAGTTTCTTTAGAACAGTTCTATTAATCTACTACAGTTCAAATGTTTAACTAGAAGTGTTCTATGAAAGCATTACACCTTAACAATTTAAATATAACAGTCCTATTAAATCACTACTACTCAATAGTTTATCCAGATCAGTTCTTTGAAACTACTGCAGTTCAAATGTTTAAATAGAACAGTTCCATTTAAGTACAACATCTTAATAATTTAAATAGAACAGTTCTATGAATGAACTACACCTCAAAGTTTCATTAGAACAGTTCTATTAAAGTACACAATCTCTACAGTTTAAATAGAACAATTCTATTAAAGTGCAACACCTCAAAAGTTTAAATAGAACTGTTCCATTAAAAGTACAACAGTTGAAGAGTTTCAAAAGAACAGTTCTATTAAAGTACAACACCTCAACAGTTTCAGTAGAACAGTTCTATAAAAGCACTACTCCCTCATGGTTAAAGTTTTATCAAAAACAAAATCTCAACGAATTCAATAGTACAGTTCTATCAAAGTACAATTTCTTAAAGGTTAAATAGTACTATTCTATCAAAAAATTGCATCTCAACAGTTTAATTAGAACAGTTCTATGAAACTACTACAGTTGAAATGTTTAACTAGAATTATTCTAGGAAAGCATTACACCTTAACAATTTAAATATAACAGTACTATTAAAGTCTACAACTCAATAGTTTATCTAGATCAGTTCTATTAAACTACTGCAGTTCAAATGTTTAAATAGAACAGTTCTATTAAAGTAGAACATCTTAACCATTTAAATAGAACAGTTCTATGAATACACAAGACCACATAAGTTTCAGTAGAACAGTTCTATTAAAGTACAAAATCTCTACAGTTTAAATAGAACAGTTCTATTAAAGTTCAACACCTCATCAGTTTAATTAGAACTGTTCTATGAAACAATTACAGTTCAAACGTTTAACTAGAAGTATTCTAGGAAAGCATTACACCTTAACAATTTAAATTTAACAATTCTATTAAAAGCTAAAACTCAATAGTTTATCTAGATCAGTTTTGTAAAACTACTGCAGTTCAAAGGTTTAAATAGAACAGTTCTATGAATGTACTAGACATCAAAAGTTTCAGTAGAACAGAACAGTTCAACAGTTTAAAAGAACTGTTCTATTAAAATTACAACATTCTTCTAAAAGATTAAATAGTACTGTTCTATCAAAAATTTCATCTCAACAGTTTCTTTAGAACAGTTCTATTAATCTACTACACTACAGTTCAAATGTTTAACTAGAAGTGTTCTATGAAAGCATTACACCTTAACAATTTAAATATAACAGTCCTATTAAATCACTACTACTCAATAGTTTATCCAGATCAGTTCTTTGAAACTACTGCAGTTCAAATGTTTAAATAGAACAGTTCCATTTAAGTACAACATCTTAATAATTTAAATAGAACAGTTCTATGAATGAACTACACCTCAAAGTTTCATTAGAACAGTTCTATTAAAGTACACAATCTCTACAGTTTAAATAGAACAATTCTATTAAAGTGCAACACCTCAAAAGTTTAAATAGAACTGTTCCATTAAAGTACAACAGTTGAAGAGTTTCAAAAGAACAGTTCTATTAAAGTACAACACCTCAACAGTTTCAGTAGAACAGTTCTATAAAAGCACTACTCCCTCATGGTTAAAGTTTTATCAAAAAAACAAAATCTCAACGAATTCAATAGTACAGTTCTATCAAAGTACAATTTCTTAAAGGTTAAATAGTACTATTCTATCAAAAAATTGCATCTCAACAGTTTAATTAGAACAGTTCTATGAAACTACTACAGTTGAAATGTTTAACTAGAATTATTCTAGGAAAGCATTACACCTTAACAATTTAAATATAACAGTACTATTAAAGTCTACAACTCAATAGTTTATCTAGATCAGTTCTATTAAACTACTGCAGTTCAAATGTTTAAATAGAACAGTTCTATTAAAGTAGAACATCTTAACCATTTAAATAGAACAGTTCTATGAATACACAAGACCACATAAGTTTCAGTAGAACAGTTCTATTAAAGTACAAAATCTCTACAGTTTAAATAGAACAGTTCTATTAAAGTTCAACACCTCATCAGTTTAATTAGAACTGTTCTATGAAACAATTACAGTTCAAACGTTTAACTAGAAGTATTCTAGGAAAGCATTACACCTTAACAATTTAAATTTAACAATTCTATTAAAAGCTAAAACTCAATAGTTTATCTAGATCAGTTTTGTAAAACTACTGCAGTTCAAAGGTTTAAATAGAACAGTTCTATGAATGTACTAGACATCAAAAGTTTCAGTAGAACAGTTCTATTAAAGTACAAACCTCAACAGTTTAAATAGAACTGTTCTATTAAAGTACAACATTCTTCTAAAAGATTAAATAGTACTGTTCTATCAAAAAATTTCATCTCAACAGTTTCTTTAGAACAGTTCTATTAATCTACTACAGTTCAAATGTTTAACTAGAAGTGTTCTATGAAAGCATTACACCTTAACAATTTAAATATAACAGTCCTATTAAATCACTACTACTCAATAGTTTATCCAGATCAGTTCTTTGAAACTACTGCAGTTCAAATGTTTAAATAGAACAGTTCCATTTAAGTACAACATCTTAATAATTTAAATAGAACAGTTCTATGAATGAACTACACCTCAAAGTTTCATTAGAACAGTTCTATTAAAGTACACAATCTCTACAGTTTAAATAGAACAATTCTATTAAAGTGCAACACCTCAAAGTTTAAATAGAACTGTTCCATTAAAGTACAACAGTTGAAGAGTTTCAAAAGAACAGTTCTATTAAAGTACAACACCTCAACAGTTTCAGTAGAACAGTTCTATAAAAGCACTACTCCCTCATGGTTAAAGTTTTATCAAAAACAAAATCTCAACGAATTCAATAGTACAGTTCTATCAAAGTACAATTTCTTAAAGGTTAAATAGTACTATTATATAAAAAATTGCATCTCAACAGTTTAATTAGAACAGTTCTATGAAACTACTACAGTTGAAATGTTTAACTAGAATTATTCTAGGAAAGCATTACACCTTAACAATTTAAATATAACAGTACTATTAAAAGTCTACAACTCAATAGTTTATCTAGATCAGTTCTATTAAACTACTGCAGTTCAAATGTTTAAATAGAACAGTTCTATTAAAGTAGAACATCTTAACCATTTAAATAGAACAGTTCTATGAATACACAAGACCACATAAGTTTCAGTAGAACAGTTCTATTAAAGTACAAAATCTCTACAGTTTAAATAGAACAGTTCTATTAAAGTTCAACACCTCATCAGTTTAATTAGAACTGTTCTATGAAACAATTACAGTTCAAACGTTTAACTAGAAGTATTCTAGGAAAGCATTACACCTTAACAATTTAAATTTAACAATTCTATTAAAAAGCTAAAACTCAATAGTTTATCTAGATCAGTTTTGTAAAACTACTGCAGTTCAAAGGTTTAAATAGAACAGTTCTATGAATGTACTAGACATCAAAAGTTTCAGTAGAACAGTTCTATTAAAGTACAAACCTCAACAGTTTAAATAGAACTGTTCTATTAAAGTACAACATTCTTCTAAAAGATTAAATAGTACTGTTCTATCAAAAAATTTCATCTCAACAGTTTCTTTAGAACAGTTCTATTAATCTACTACAGTTCAAATGTTTAACTAGAAGTGTTCTATGAAAGCATTACACCTTAACAATTTAAATATAACAGTCCTATTAAATCACTACTACTCAATAGTTTATCCAGATCAGTTCTTTGAAACTACTGCAGTTCAAATGTTTAAATAGAACAGTTCCATTTAAGTACAACATCTTAATAATTTAAATAGAACAGTTCTATGAATGAACTACACCTCAAAGTTTCATTAGAACAGTTCTATTAAAGTACACAATCTCTACAGTTTAAATAGAACAATTCTATTAAAGTGCAACACCTCAAAAGTTTAAATAGAACTGTTCCATTAAAAGTACAACAGTTGAAGAGTTTCAAAAGAACAGTTCTATTAAAAGTACAACACCTCAACAGTTTCAGTAGAACAGTTCTATAAAAGCACTACTCCCTCATGGTTAAAGTTTTATCAAAAAAAATCTCAACGAATTCAATAGTACAGTTCTATCAAAGTACAATTTCTTAAAGGTTAAATAGTACTATTCTATCAAAAAATTGCATCTCAACAGTTTAATTAGAACAGTTCTATGAAACTACTACAGTTGAAATGTTTAACTAGAATTATTCTAGGAAAGCATTACACCTTAACAATTTAAATATAACAGTACTATTAAAAGTCTACAACTCAATAGTTTATCTAGATCAGTTCTATTAAACTACTGCAGTTCAAATGTTTAAATAGAACAGTTCTATTAAAGTAGAACATCTTAACCATTTAAATAGAACAGTTCTATGAATACACAAGACGACATAAGTTTCAGTAGAACAGTTCTATTCAAGTACAAAATCTCTACAGTTTAAATAGAACAGTTCTATTAAAGTTCAACACCTCATCAGATTAATTAGAACTGTTCTATGAAACAATTACAGTTCAAACGTTTAACTAGAAGTATTCTAGGAAAGCATTACACCTTAACAATTTAAATTTAACAATTCTATTAAAAAGCTAAAACTCAATAGTTTATCTAGATCAGTTTTGTAAAACTACTGCAGTTCAAAGGTTTATATAGAACAGTTCTAAGAATGTACTAGACATCAAAAGTTTCAGTAGAACAGTTCTATTAAAGTACAAACCTCAACAGTTTAAATAGAACTGTTCTATTAAAGTACAACATTCTTCTAAAAGATTAAATAGTACTGTTCTATCAAAAAATTTCATCTCAACAGTTTCTTTAGAACAGTTCTATTAATCTACTACAGTTCAAATGTTTAACTAGAAGTGTTCTATGAAAGCATTACACCTTAACAATTTAAATATAACAGTCCTATTAAATCACTACTACTCAATAGTTTATCCAGATCAGTTCTTTGAAACTACTGCAGTTCAAATGTTTAAATAGAACAGTTCCATTTAAGTACAACATCTTAATAATTTAAATAGAACAGTTCTATGAATGAACTACACCTCAAAGTTTCATTAGAACAGTTCTATTAAAGTACACAATCTCTACAGTTTAAATAGAACAATTCTATTAAAGTGCAACACCTCAAAAGTTTAAATAGAACTGTTCCATTAAAGTACAACAGTTGAAGAGTTTCAAAAGAACAGTTTTATTAAAGTACAACACCTCAACAGTTTCAGTAGAACAGTTCTATAAAAGCACTACTCCCCCTTTTTTAAAGTTTTATCAAAAAAAATCTCAACGAATTCAATAGTACAGTTCTATCAAAGTACAATTTCTTAAAGGTTAAATAGTACTATTATATAAAAAATTGCATCTCAACAGTTTAATTAGAACAGTTCTATGAAACTACTACAGTTGAAATGTTTAACTAGAATTATTCTAGGAAAGCATTACACCTTAACAATTTAAATATAACAGTACAATTAAAAGTCTACAACTCAATAGTTTATCTAGATCAGTTCTATTAAACTACTGCAGTTCAAATGTTTAAATAGAACAGTTCTATTAAAGTAGAACATCTTAACCATTTAAATAGAACAGTTCTATGAATACACAAGACCACATAAGTATCAGTAGAACAGTTCTATTAAAGTACAAAATCTCTACAGTTTAAATAGAACAGTTCTATTAAAGTTCAACACCTCATCAATTTAATTAGAACTGTTCTATGAAATAATTACAGTTCAAACGTTTAACTAGAAGTATTCTAGGAAAGGATTACACCTTAACAATTTAAATTAAACAATTCAATTAAAAAGCTAAAACTCAATAGTTTATCTAGATCAGTTTTGTAAAACTACTGCAGTTCAAAGGTTTAAATAGAACAGTTCTAAGAATGTACTAGACATCAAAAGTTTCAGTAGAACAGTTCTATTAAAGTACAAACCTCAACAGTTTAAATAGAACTGTTCTATTAAAGTACAACATTCTTCTAAAAGATTAAATAGTACTGTTCTATCAAAAATTTCATCTCAACAGTTTCTTTAGAACAGTTCTATTAATCTACTACAGTTCAAATGTTTAACTAGAAGTGTTCTATGAAAGCATTACACCTTAACAATTTAAATATAACAGTCCTATTAAATCACTACTACTCAATAGTTTATCCAGATCAGTTCTTTGAAACTACTGCAGTTCAAATGTTTAAATAGAACAGTTCCATTTAAGTACAACATCTTAATAATTTAAATAGAACAGTTCTATGAATGAACTACACCTCAAAGTTTCATTAGAACAGTTCTATTAAAGTACACAATCTCTACAGTTTAAATAGAACAATTCTATTAAAGTGCAACACCTCAAAAGTTTAAATAGAACTGTTCCATTAAAAGTACAACAGTTGAAGAGTTTCAAAAGAACAGTTCTATTAAAAGTACAACACCTCAACAGTTTCAGTAGAACAGTTCTATAAAAGCACTACTCCCTCATGGTTAAAGTTTTATCAAAAACAAAATCTCAACGAATTCAATAGTACAGTTCTATCAAAGTACAATTTCTTAAAGGTTAAATAGTACTATTCTATAAAAAATTGCATCTCAACAGTTTAATTAGAACAGTTCCATGAAACTACTACAGTTGAAATGTTTAACTAGAATTATTCTAGGAAAGCATTACACCTTAACAATTTAAATATAACAGTACAATTAAAAGTCTACAACTCAATAGTTTATCTAGATCAGTTCTATTAAACTACTGCAGTTCAAATGTTTAAATAGAACAGTTCTATTAAAGTAGAACATCTTAACCATTTAAATAGAACAGTTCTATGAATACACAAGACGACATAAGTTTCAGTAGAACAGTTCTATTCAAGTACAAAATCTCTACAGTTTAAATAGAACAGTTCTATTAAAGTTCAACACCTCATCAGATTAATTAGAACTGTTCTATGAAACAATTACAGTTCAAACGTTTAACTAGAAGTATTCTAGGAAAGCATTACACCTTAACAATTTAAATTTAACAATTCTATTAAAAAAGCTAAAACTCAATAGTTTATCTAGATCAGTTTTGTAAAACTACTGCAGTTCAAAGGTTTAAATAGAACAGTTCTATGAATGTACTAGACATCAAAAGTTTCAGTAGAACAGTTCTATTAAAGTACAAACCTCAACAGTTTAAATAGAACTGTTCTATTAAAGTACAACATTCTTCTAAAAGATTAAATAGTACTGTTCTATCAAAAAATTTCATCTCAACAGTTTCTTTAGAACAGTTCTATTAATCTACTACAGTTCAAATGTTTAACTAGAAGTGTTCTATGAAAGCATTACACCTTAACAATTTAAATATAACAGTCCTATTAAATCACTACTACTCAATAGTTTATCCAGATCAGTTCTTTGAAACTACTGCAGTTCAAATGTTTAAATAGAACAGTTCCATTTAAGTACAACATCTTAATAATTTAAATAGAACAGTTCTATGAATGAACTACACCTCAAAGTTTCATTAGAACAGTTCTATTAAAGTACACAATCTCTACAGTTTAAATAGAACAATTCTATTAAAGTGCAACACCTCAAAAGTTTAAATAGAACTGTTCCATTAAAGTACAACAGTTGAAGAGTTTCAAAAGAACAGTTTTATTAAAGTACAACACCTCAACAGTTTCAGTAGAACAGTTCTATAAAAGCACTACTCCCTCATGGTTAAAGTTTTATCAAAAACAAAATCTCAACGAATTCAATAGTACAGTTCTATCAAAGTACACTTTCTTAAAGGTTAAATAGTACTATTATATAAAAAATTGCATCTCAACAGTTTAATTAGAACAGTTCTATGAAACTACTACAGTTGAAATGTTTAACTAGAATTATTCTAGGAAAGCATTACACCTTAACAATTTAAATATAACAGTACAATTAAAAGTCTACAACTCAATAGTTTATCTAGATCAGTTCTATTAAACTACTGCAGTTCAAATGTTTAAATAGAACAGTTCTATTAAAGTAGAACATCTTAACCATTTAAATAGAACAGTTCTATGAATACACAAGACCACATAAGTATCAGTAGAACAGTTCTATTAAAGTACAAAATCTCTACAGTTTAAATAGAACAGTTCTATTAAAGTTCAACACCTCATCAGATTAATTAGAACTGTTCTATGAAACAATTACAGTTCAAACGTTTAACTAGAAGTATTCTAGGAAAGCATTACACCTTAACAATTTAAATTTAACAATTCTATTAAAAGCTAAAACTCAATAGTTTATCTAGATCAGTTTTGTAAATCTACTGCAGTTCAAGGTTTAAATAGAACAGTTCTATGAATGTACTAGACATCAAAAGTTTCAGTAGAACAGTTCTATTAAAGTACAAACCTCAACAGTTTAAATAGAACTGTTCTATTAAAGTACAACATTCTTCAAAAGATTAAATAGTACTGTTCTATCAAAAAATTTCATCTCAACAGTTTCTTTAGAACAGTTCTATTAATCTACTACAGTTCAAATGTTTAACTAGAAGTGTTCTATGAAAGCATTACACCTTAACAATTTAAATATAACAGTCCTATTAAATCACTACTACTCAATAGTTTATCCAGATCAGTTCTTTGAAACTACTGCAGTTCAAATGTTTAAATAGAACAGTTCCATTTAAGTACAACATCTTAATAATTTAAATAGAACAGTTCTATGAATGAACTACACCTCAAAGTTTCATTAGAACAGTTCTATTAAAGTACACAATCTCTACAGTTTAAATAGAACAATTCTATTAAAGTGCAACACCTCAAAAGTTTAAATAGAACTGTTCCATTAAAGTACAACAGTTGAAGAGTTTCAAAAGAACAGTTCTATTAAAGTACAACACCTCAACAGTTTCAGTAGAACAGTTCTATAAAAGCACTACTCCCTCATGGTTAAAGTTTTATCAAAAAACAAAATCTCAACGAATTCAATAGTACAGTTCTATCAAAGTACAATTTCTTAAAGGTTAAATAGTACTATTCTATAAAAAATTGCATCTCAACAGTTTAATTAGAACAGTTCTATGAAACTACTACAGTTGAAATGTTTAACTAGAATTATTCTAGGAAAGCATTACACCTTAACAATTTAAATATAACAGTACTATTAAAAGTCTACAACTCAATAGTTTATCTAGATCAGTTCTATTAAACTACTGCAGTTCAAATGTTTAAATAGAACAGTTCTATTAAAGTAGAACATCTTAACCATTTAAATAGAACAGTTCTATGAATACACAAGACCACATAAGTTTCAGTAGAACAGTTCTATTAAAGTACAAAATCTCTACAGTTTAAATAGAACAGTTCTATTAAAGTTCAACACCTCATCAGTTTAATTAGAACTGTTCTATGAAACAATTACAGTTCAAACGTTTAACTAGAAGTATTCTAGGAAAGCATTAC
>NC_134830.1:126630261-126697998 GCF_004210375.1 Tachypleus tridentatus
CTCTCTTGAAACTCAAAGAGCAAAAGTTTTATAAAATCTGGTTTTCTCTCTATAATGAAGTAAAAACTGCACCATATAAGAAAACCTTATTTTATGAAGAACAATACAAAATTTGATCACATATTTGTCAGCAAAAAAAAATGGGGCTGTCAGTAGATGTTCTTTATTTCCTCCACAGTTAGAAATTTATAAGAGTACCATAAGAATAGACAAGAAAGCTATAAAAATAACTTCACAGCATCCCATTCACAAGAATATGTTAAGAAAGGCTTTAATTCTACAAAATAGCTTTTCTTACTAAAACCATCTTTGAATATAAAATCAGCTGCTGAAACCTAATGATATGGTTAAAGTCATAACTAATTAAATACAACTTTCCATTATCATTCCAACATAGCTACTGTAAAATTACTGGGCAGAATTGAAAATATAGCTGTGCACATATGAAAAATCTAAAAGAAATATGAAGTTGATGTGTAAACTTGAAAGCAAACTTTGTAGATATTTTGGAGAATAACCAGCATTCAAACAACAGTAAATGAAACAACATAACATAATTACAAATAACAACACTTTTTACAAGCAATAATAATAACTTCACCAAAATATGATGAAATCTAAAACTAACTGAAGAAAATATTTATTGATTAGTTTTCATAATGAACAATATTTCAGGAAAATATGTAAAATAATTCAGCTTTTTAGCAAAACCATCTGTAGTGAAAACATTTTAAAGATATATTTTGCTCTTATATTCAGAACAGACGTCCTTATAAATTGCACATTAAAAAATAATAAGTCATCATAGAAAATAAAGTAATAAACTGATGGCATACATAAAGTGTAGAATATATAAAACAAACTTAATTGCTTATCACTTTAATTCTTGTGTTTTATTAGCTAACATGAAACTGTTAATGAAAAATTTCCCATAAATACTTTAGTGACAATTACGTCCACAAATACATATCAATAGTCATTGAGTTCCATCAGAAAAATCAGGAGGATCTGCCTTGAATGTAAAAAAAGATTTAGGCTTGTAAAAACTGATCTTCTTTCTGAAATATATATTGCATTCCTTCAAAATACCATTATATATATCAAAATGGTTATATGCTGAATAATCATATAAACATTATCTGCAAACAGCATTATAGCTAATGGTGAATTACACAATGTGAGTTCCATCAATAAAAGATCCGAAGTTAATGGAATATACCCTGAAAAATACCAAAACATTTTTTCAACAGTGTTTTCTTTGTTACTCTTTTAATTCCTTCTACTTCCTAGGATAAGAGAATTCTTTCAGGCACTGTAACCATATTTGGTGGATTTCTTCCTCGAAATAAATTCAGCATTCAGTAGAAGGTCTGGATATACTACACCATTTTTCTCTAGTATATTAAGCTTTAGTTCTTCAAACCTACATTTTAATAAAAGTCCAAATTCAATAAGTTCCTTGTCAATCTTGCCAGACTGGTTAACTTATTTCTGGAGGGCAAAAAAATCTACTAAAATGCTTGGGTATCATAAGAGTACTTCATTAAAAACTGCTTCTTGGTTGTATGTTTCCTAAGCATGAAAGAATAGTTTAAACAATCAAAATTTATCATCAAAGCCAAAAGACTCTTCTATGGATGATTTCTTTAATTTACATTTCTGTATGTGCAGCACCAAAATTCACACTATGCACTATCAACAGAGAGTACAATATTATGCAACCATGCAAGAAATGTGTGTAGAAGTAAGAAACTACTGCAAACTACAAAACCTTTTCAAACATTAAATCATGCAATATAAAATAAGCAGTCAGATTCCTTTTAAACTCTCTTAATATTGCAGCTGATAAAACCCTGAAGATACAAACATTATCTCGTCCATTTGTCTTATCTTCCTTCAATTTTCTAATCATAAATCTTACCAGCTATGTTAATTCTAACATCACTGAAGAATATCAGATGATCTTTCAGCAAAGGTGATCTACTTCCCAAATCCATTCCATATCATCTCTGGTAAAAACTGATGCATAAAAGAACATTTATATGCTCAAACATATCATAATCATCAATAAAAATCCAACCATCATCATTTCTTAAAAGTCCCATATTCAATTCTAACATTCTGTTACTCCATAGTAAAATATTTCTTGTTGGTGATAAAATATTGTCATATGCCTCTTAACATCCTATTTAAGTTCTCTCATACTTCTTTAGACCTCTGTATCTTTCATTCTAACATACTGTTTGAATTTTCTAAATTAGTAATGAAATTCTTTAAATTACCATCTGATTTCCTTTGTAAGTCATTTGGATATATTCAAAGGTTCATATTAGAAAATTAGATAACCTAGATGAGCTAAATGGTGTCCTCTGTTTCACAGGAAATGAAAAAACAAAACAAAACAAAAACACTATAGATATATTTGTTTCAAGTTATAACAGACAACTTCAAAATAATTTTAATATTGTGATAGATTGTATCATTTCACAGTACATTCTCAAAAAACAATAACAGCTTGGACAATGTTAATTTATTAATAATATTTCCTGATATTTTGGATTTTTGTACACTCAGTTATTCATAAAATCACTATAAAAATAATATCAATATATTTTTTTCAGATTTCATTTTTAGAAACCAGCAGAAGTAATTCTCTTTCTTGAATGTGCATCAGAACTTAGAGTTTCCAGTTGGAACAAGATATTTGGTTGTTTTGAAGTGTTTTATCATATCAGAAATTATTGTTCTAAAGGTCAACTATACTATGAATTATCAAGTTGGTTTCACTGCACAATGCCAAGCTCAAACAATTTGATTCAACACAACAACAAAAAAGATAAAGTTTTAGTTCAAAAGTCTATTTTATGTTTCAGTTTCAATTGTACCAAATCAGTGTTCTACATTTTATAAAATGTGTTTTCTGATATTACTTATTTTAACATACTTCCAAAAATTCATACGTTTAAGTTAAAAGTTAACAATTGTTTTCCTTTTTCATAAAACTTGTATCTTATTTTTGGATGTTTCTTGAGAGTGTTTAATACAAATTATTGTACTGGAATTTCCATGTATTATTGTTTGAAAAACAGAGTTCATTACTGCTCTCCACGCAATAAAAACAAAACACTTTTCAGTTGTTTTACATTATGAACAGGGTATATATAAACATAACTGATGGAATAAGAAAAATTTCTGTTGTCATTCAACAACTTTACTTTAATCTTGGCTCAGATATAAGAATTTTGCCAATAGTTAACACATTAAAGTGCGGAAAGAGAATACATGCCCTTCAATTTATGCTAGTAAGTTACACTAGAATTTACAGTGAGTTTGGGAGATTACTTCATTTATTCATGATCTGGTTAGAAAAAAGAATAGTAAACCTGTAAGAAATGAAGAATACAATTTTTTCAGTCAGTCTATTTTGAGTTTATCAAAAATAATTATAGTAAGTGATATATTATTTAACTCTATTTATGACGTTTGTACTTTTTTTTACTTCAATGATATGTAGACATGCTGAAGGAGTTTGTCTGTAAGAAAAAACAGTATGGTAAGTAAAATTGCTAATGTTTTCAACATGTATGTGCCATTAAAGACTCTCACTTTGTACATGTAATAAAAAAGCAATTAATGGTGTTGCTTTGGGGTCAAGGCTTACACCTAACTTAAAAATTGTTTATTTAATATTAACTAAAATTTTTAAACAATCTTGAAGAATAAAGAACTTTAATATAGCATGGACAGATTATTTTTACACAAACAACTTGTGTTCACATTTTGTAATCATTTAAATAGTTATCACACATTTTAAACTTGTACAATAACAAAAATAACATTTTCTTCTTTTCTTTACAGAAATATTCGAAATCTGTCAGCTCTCTCTCTCTTTTTTTTACCTCTTGTCATAAAGCTATCTCAACTGGAGAGTATATTCAATTTAGTACAACCCCCCTTTTTTTTTTCTGAAAAAGAGTTTTGTATTTTGAAACCTTCTTCCCAAAATGTGACCAAAGATTTTAAAGAATTCCTCTAAAAACTTAAGAATTTTCATATTTTAAAAGTTCCTTGTATTGGACTTTATAATATAAAGGTTAATCACAATTTATAATAGTAATTTATATGCACTGATACAGTGGTGTATGTCATTGCAGATGCAAGCCATGGCACCACAGGCAACATGTTCAGCACTTATACAGCGTAACAACCACTTGAAAAAACATTGTTATCACTAATAGACTTTTAAGACGTACTTTCAACCATTAGTCAATCAATTGTCAAACTTTTTATAGCAAATGTTAGTGATTTCTTTATGATAAATACTAAGACATTGATCTGTGGTTGTTAGTTATTAGGACTGAATAGTATTTTGAAATAAATATTCTTATTTTTTAAAATTATCAAAATTTCAATTAGTATTTGGTTTGCTGTCAATTTTTACCAACTTTTAATTATGGAAAGTATAGGGAATAAACACATTCAAGAACCAACAGAACTGTATATTACTCTATTCTGTAGGAATAATTTTGTATTTGAATAATTACAGTTTTCAAGGACTATATACAGAAGAGAGAAAAAATTGTTCCAGATGTTTCTACAAAAAAAAGATGTTTCACCATTCAATAACACAGTAGCAAACAAGCAAGCAAGACATCCAAGAGATGTCAATTTTCTTTTTTTACCATCCTAAGCATGTGTGTTTATCACTTTTGATAATTCAAGACAAACATCCTTAGTTTTATTACTACAGAGTAAATAGCTTCAACTTCAAACAATTTACAAATGTATTAGACTTACCAATTTAATCACTGATGTAAAAAATTCTATCTTTTAGAATAAATACTAAAACGTGGACTCCAAACTATTGAGGAAATTCCATATCTTACATTTATACAAATACATACCAAAATGGAATTACTGAAGAATTTGGAGAATTTTATATTAGATTACAAACAATGAATACCAAATAAGTAACATAGTATATAATGTAAGCCTACATTTGCAAACAATTACTAAATCTAGGACAAAAATTTCAGAGCTTAATAGACTATCACGCCAAAGGAAGCAGCAGCAACTGTGTAATTTTTGTCTGGCAGATATTTGACCACTCTTGCTTTGATCTGAATAACAATTCATTTATTCTACATATTTGGAGGTCTGTTGATACATCATCTAGTGGTGATAGAGATTTTTTTTAGAAAGAACAGGATTACTTTATCATCATGGAAAACAAAGAATGTTATGTTCTTGTAACTTCTGTATGAGAAACAAGGAAGCTGCTTTTTACAGGAAAAGTTTTCATATCTTTATTTTTAGATAACTTTTCTTGTTTCTTCCAAAGCATTCTACATAATTTTTTTTTTATTTCTTGGACAAATTACATTAAAGAACACAGAAAAAAATTACTGTATAAATAACTTTTAAGCTAAAGTATGATTAAAATTTAAGAGGCCATCCTTTAACCATATAGATGCCAATTTTTGAGCATATTAAAACAGTTTTTTTGAAAATCAGTACTGCTTTTATTGTTATAATTTCTTTCTTTCTTTCAGTATGAAAGATACTGCAAGAACCAACATTTTCTAGTACAGTTGATAACTGCAGAACTTTTAAATGGAGATAAACATTGTATGCCAAAAGTATGTGCCAGATGGCACATTGAGGATCACAATGCCAAAAAAAAGAAAAAAAGACTTTCAAAAGCTCAATTTAGACATTTAGAATACTAACAGATAATGACAAAGAACATTTGAGGAACACATTGTCAAAAATATATAATGTTTCCTATAGCTTCACCTACAGAAAAACTTGGTATGCCAGTACAGCAAGACAGAAAACAGGTTGAGGATCACTGTCCAAAACTAGTGATAATTGCAACAGTTTTATTAAGCGATAAACCCGTATGCCAAAATAAAGTGATACAAAATATGTGAAGGTTCATACTATATTACAACAGATAATGCTTAGAGTGGCATGTTTTTTAGAAATATACTTGTATGGCAACAGAAGTGACAAAAAGTTTGTTGAGGATCACACTATCCAGAAAATATAATACTTGAAGCAGCAACAATTAGAGACAGACTTACTAAAAGTAAAGAGCAAGAGAATGCATAATGAGGATCACACTATCCAGAATAGGCAATTATTGTAGTAGTATCGATAAGAAACAGACATAATGTGTAAAGAGAGTTAAAAAAAGAACTTGGGGACCACAGTTGTTGAAACAGATGATGTTTGCAACAGAATTTTGTAGATACATTTTGTATGTCAAAATGGAGCAGAAGAAATGTTAAGGAGCAATCTTGTTTTGAGAGACAGATTTGATATATTGAAGATAACATTGTACAAATTAGAGAACACTTTCTACAGCTTCATTTGAATGAAAATATTTTAAAAACATCTAAAAACTGATGGTTTTTGTCATAACTTCACTTAGAGATAGACTTAGTACATTTACAGAAAGAGATATAAAGTATGTTGAAGATACATTGTCTGAATTACATGGTGCACACACTAGCATTATTTAAATAGACTTGGTATATCAAAAAGAGGTGACAGAAAGCATGTTGAAGATAACACTTTTTTTCACATTAAAGATGGCCAATTTAGAATATGCTGATACATAAGTATTGGTTAGGCCAAGCGAACTATATTAACAGTTTCTAGCTCAAGTTTTCAAAAATAAATCATATGGTAGATAGTTGTTATTGATTATTCACTGCCAAGTTTACAGCATAAAATTACTAATTTTTTAAAATTATCCTAATAAAACGTGATATTAGTTTAACATGATATTAGCTTAACCAATTAACATAAATAATAAAACTTGATATGGCAGTATTAATTGCATGGGAGTGATGACAAGATACTGTTAATCTAAATTTTATGGCATTACTAGAAAGGAAGATATTAAGACTATTTTACAGAGGAAAACCTGTACCATATATTTTACAGAATCTGACTGGTTCTGTAAAGTACATGTCTGTTCCAAATAATATGGTTGCGATCCTAAACCTAATGTTGTTTATTATCAAGTGTCACTTTCTTATTAACTGCAGTTTGTCTGATTAAAAACATATTAGGAGTGAAGAAAACTGTGACCAAAAAGGACTGAATGTGGGATTTAAGGAATAAAAACTGGCAGGCAAACTGGTAGTTACACACTGATAAAAACTTTATAGCAAATATTCATGTATTAGCTTGTTCGCTAATGATTTTGCACCCATCATCGTCCACAGTTGAACAAAAACGTATTTTTTACTAAATAAATGTCTGTGAATTTCAAAAACCTTTATTGAAGCAGTCTGTGTGAAAAGTGAAATATAAATGTTCATCATGTGGTTATATTTTAATTTCATAATCTCTAGAACCTCCTAAATGACAATGTCTTGTTTTCTCTGCCTTATCCCTATGACTCCTAGCTACTCTATCAGTGATTATGTAACATCATTCTCGTTGTATTTTGTTACAAAACTAAAACTAGCTGGTGAAATTGTTTGGGATTTAAAAATATATAGTTTAGTATATACTTAAAAAAGTATATAATTTCCTAAAAATAAAATATTTAATTTTAATTTTTTCTACTTTTTAAAACTAAAATTTGTTATTTAATGTAGTTACATATGCTCAGATTCTAAATACTTTACCTGCAAAATGCTTTTTAAGTATAAAAATACTCATTTTTACCTTACAGTTTCTATATTTCGCTGCATAATCTTTAGAACCTCCAAAATAAGATAAAATGTTTTTAAGGTAAATGTATATATTGTACTTGCCTTTCGTTTTCTATATCACTAACTCTACCAATTATCATCAATATACAATACAATGAAATGTTTAAAATTAAGAAACAGAAATGCATTGACACACACATCAACAAGTGCTTGCAAGCAATGTTAACTTCAGCTGTTAGATTTAGCACCTCCACTATAATATTTCTTGCACTTTTAAGTTTCTCAAAGTTGTTTTAGTGATTAATAAATAAAAAAATAATTAAATCTTTCAAGTATAAACCTTTTTTACTACAGCTGGGAAGTATACTTCCTGGTGCTCCCACCCTCTCACATTGCAACTGGGACAAATGTTTTAGAATGTCATTCAAAACTAACAAGCTTGACATGTGGTATTAAAATAAGTTGGAAAAGACTTATTAACTTCTCCTTAATCTTGATGTATAATTTTCTTCAATGTTTTCCTATCAGCCTTTCAGTAACAAACAAGATGCCACCTCCTCACACTGTGACTAATATTTCCCATTCTCTTTCAAAATTGCAACTTTTGATGCTTGGGAATAAATCAAGTTGGAAAGTACTTATTGATATCCCTTCTAATCTTGATATACAGTTTCCCTAAATGTTGACCTTCACTACCAATAAGATGTCTAAATGAGACGTACAACAACTGCATGCTGACTGTGCCCATTTCATTAGGGCAGTAAGTAATAACCCTAATTACTATGTAAATATTCTTGACGTACTTGACACAGATAGTTTAGAAAATAGCAAAATTGAATCAAGTGGTTTTCAAATGTATGATGATGAAAAGGTAATGAGACAAGAAAATGCTAGTTCTCCATCTAGACTAGTCAAGATGATGAACCTGGACCCAGCAGAGGAAAGCTTAAATGGTATTAAGAATGGGAAACATTTGTCCCAGTCACAGTGTGAGGGGAGTAAGAGCAGTGGGAAATATGTTTCTAACTTTAGCGAATGGGTTAAAACACAAATAATACATTAACTAAAATGTAAAACCTAAATGCAATCTGTCTATCAAACCATTACATACAAAGCAAAAGAAAATTTCCAACTTCTACAAATACTGCTCTCAACAATGAACTTAGCATCATTTCAACACTGATAAAACTGGATATATAGCATATGTTTCATATTAAGATAAGCAACTTTGAAGGGCAAAATCTGTTATTTCTATTGGTTATAACCATGCTACTTAGCTTAAACTAGTTATTAAGCAATCCAAACTTCTACTTTGCAAGTGAACATGGCATAGCTTGAACTGAGGAATGTCAATAATGATTAAGGCCAGTTTTAGGAACTTGTATTAAGTCACTGGTAAACAAACTGTGTATACATATAGCTTATTTCCAGCAAGAAAAATTTTTTAACAATAGTCATTTTTTATATAACAAAATCATATCAAAAATATAACAAAAACAGTTGCTATATCAACTTACAGTTTAAGCAAGAGCAAGCATGAAGTTCTTAATTATTATTTCCATAGATTCTTCGGAAATAAATGAATAAAAACTTAAAAACAAGACTTTGAATAATAATGTACTTATTGATAATAGTTTCATTTAAATAGGAATTTAAAAATGATACTGGAGGTTATAGAGAGTTAATTGTAGAATTAACATACAATGAAAAGAAAAGTTTAAAAAATATGAAATAAAATAAAAAAGTTACTTTTTCTTTTGCACTAACTGCTGTATTGATCAGAAAGTTATAAACTACTTATCTTAACAGCTTCAACTGTTAACCTTCTCACATCTGTTGCTTTTAAATTTTGTGGATTTATTTCTGTACATTGTACCCACTGAAGTTGTAATATTTGCCTCAAAATCAGTAAATCACAGTTAAAATCCAATAGCTATTTCCTAGTGTTAACAAAAACATTAAGAGATTATGATGTGTCATGTTACACATAATGTTAAAGCATGGGAAATTTCAGATATTTTACTTCACTGAAGTTTTGTTAGGCTAAGTTCAGAAGTTTATAATTTTACATTTTAGATACTTTTCTTAAAAATAGACAACAACAATTAAAAATTACACATAAAACTTAAGAAGTTGTAATACCAATTATATAATCCTAGTCAAGATCATTTGCACTCAAGTAATAACTGCAGATGTTATTCAGTAAACACTGTTGAGTCTCACAAACTTAGGTGTACAAAAAAGAAGTCATTTTGCTTTCACACAAAAAAACATCCCAATACTACTATACTTTACTTTGTGTTCAAAGTTAGTTAAAAATAGGGGGTAAAAAATCACTAACATTCACAATAAAACATATGATCACTACAGATCAATCTATCAGTTAATGATAGAAAGTCTCAACAACAATTACTGAAACTTATGTACAAGGAAACCAGCTTTTTCTGTTGTTTATTAAAATAGTTGTTTATCATATATGTAAAGTTGATCAGTAAAACAACCTCAAAAGTCAAAGAGAAAGAGAGAAGGTGCTTCTTTGGTAGGATTTACAAATTTATTGATACTCAGTAAATAACAATGCACAATGTTCAAATTTTAAGATTCTTGCTTGTAATCATGAATATTCTGTTTTTAGAATTGGTTGTAAACTGTAGCAGTCTACTTTTGATGTTAAAAAAATCTCGAAAGGAAGAAACTAGAGCTCAGATGCGTCATGTGACACAGGGAAATGAAAACTAAGAATCTTTTTAAATATTAATTTTTTTAAACCAAAGAGGTTAAGAGTTAGAGATTATACAAACTTGAATTATAAACTATATTTTCATACCAATTTCACAGACATACTCTCATATTAAAGTTCAGTAAATTTTGAATGTAACACTTTAAAATAATGCAATATGCACAGAAAAAGTGTCTTGGACACAAAAGTTAATAATAATAATAATAATAATGAAATAGTTATCAGTTAAACATCAAAAAATAAAATAGCAATTATTCTCACTTCAGCATTTAATATTTCAAGTTGCTACTATTAACAATCATAAATGATGCATTTAACAATTAATTTAAATTTTATTTGTCCATCTCAAATTGTACATTTATGTTGGCTATGAAACCATCATCCCTTGAAATATAATGACTCACTTTGTGTTTTTCACATCTTTTCTTCTCTTTCAGTACTGATATTACAACATAATTTTGTCTGCATGTCAGTTTTAAATATAGCTAGATGCAGTTGTTAAAAACAACTGGACATAAAAGACTTCAGTTTATCTAAGTCATTGTAAGGTAAATAATGACATTATGAGGCTCCAAAGACATTTCATATAACTGTATTTTAGTTGAAAAACCCAAGTTCATCACATTCTTACTATCAAATTTAAGAATAAATAAATATTAAACTTTGGTACAATTAATGAAAACCCTGCATTTACTTACCAAATGACAATCAGAAATATTCTGACAAAAAAGTATTGGGCAAAGTTCCAATGACTTTTTATGTATATGCCTTCTGCAATCCACTTGTAAATAACTTTTCTTATTAATTAACACTAACTAAATAGAAAACAAATGGTACCTGATTTTCCTTACACCAATTAATAGCATCATGCAAAACTTTTGAAGCTGAGTCTTTGTCTTCCAGATTCAAGTACAGTGTCACCAAAGCTGAAACCTAAAATGAAAAAAAATAAAACTTAAATCTGTCTCAAAGCAATAATTCATTTTAAAATTAATTTACACCCTTTTGAAAAACTAAAATAAGTACAACAGAAGCTAGAAGAATAAGATAGTTTAGAAGAAATTTTATACAGAAAAATTCATTAAGACATTTCAGGTTCTTATATATATATATTAAATTGTTTAGAAAATTTGCTGAGTAAAATTTTATGAATTGAATGGCATATCAGTAATAACGTTCTTCATTATATTTAAATCAAGTACACAGTTTTTCATTTTCAAGGTGTATAGAAAATGACCTAAATCCTTCTAATATTCCAGACTTACATAAAACAATAAAAAAAATCAATTAGAAAAAACTGAAGATAACTTACTACTCCTGGGTTATGAGATACACTGAGTGATTTCAGGATGTCACAAGCTTCATTAACATGACCTTGGGTCAATAACAATTGAACAAGTACAAAAGATACATGTAGCGAATCAGCAGGATTACTTTCAGCAAACCCCTACAAAACAAATTCTTATTACATAAATTATCAAACTGATAAGCAATTTTTGGATAACGTACTCTTGAATGTTTCTTCATACACATGAACAAAATTGTTTTATTCAACGGTTCAAAAACTAGTCTTGTAAAAATATTTAAATATAAAAATGTCATCTTTTTCATGAGGCAATAACATTCAACAAATCCTTTTGATGTAAGAGGGAATGTGTGAAATGTGTACCATAAAATATGGCAAAAACAGATAAAAATATAAGAAATTATGAAATACATCATTAACTTAAAACCACTATAATAAATCTCTTCACAGGCTTATAGAAAAGACAGAGCTCATGCTCATTTTTGATAACTTAGACATAAGATTTCCAAACCATAAAAAATCACTTGAATTGGTTATTTGAAATATTATTTGCATAATCTCTAAAACCTTCTAAATACATTTCAAATGTTTGTTTTCAGTAAGACTTTATATTTTATGTTATTTTCTATAATCTAACTATGTGGGGTCTGTCACTTGACCAAACTTGTAACCATCATAAAAAATTTAAAACATAAATATAAAGTATATTTTTTTCATGCTAGAATGACTATATATTATAACATAAAAATACAAATGTTTAGTCTAAGTGGCTTAAGTCTCATAAAAATATATGTGATCATACATATATTTTCTTTTATTATATTGACCTCCCAGTCATGCCTAGCTAACTTCCTTTGACACAGTGCATGTGCACTCGTTACATAATCAATAAAATAAAACTAACCTTTAGTCTTTCTTCTCTTGACTGTGATTTAGTGGATTAGTATTTTGTAATATACAATCACATTTCAAATATTATACATTATATATGTATGGAGATTATTACTATTTAGAAACAAATTATTAAAATTATATTTCCTAAAATATAGAACAATAAATCTAGAAGTAAAGCAAACAATTATCTCTTCTCACTAAGACCTTTGAACTCAGTTGCTGCTGGGCATAGGTTGCTGAGCATTTTAAAATTTTGCAGGTGGAGGATATCAAACAAATATTTTGGGAGAGGGTTTATATACCCAGTTGAATAACACAAAAAACATAACTATACTGATGCAATAACTTCCTTTATAATTTATTAAGAATTGTAACTAAGATGTATTTAGATTTTAAAAATATGAAACTTCAAAGAGACTAAAGACAAGACCTACCTTCTTGAAATCATCATTTGAAAAAATGTGATAGCCTTTTCACAGATTAAGATGGCTAAGAAACCACACTGGAAATATTTTATGGTATCAGTTGTTATTCACATTTCATATATTGAAATAAATTTACATAAGGAACTGTTTCTAAAACTGGAAAGAGGTGAATGGAACTGCTGTGTTTGATTCAGTAAATAAGCCATATCTCAGCAAAATAAAAAGATAAAAGTTCTTATTTTATATTTTAGTAATTTGAGTTCCTAATTTGTACATAACTACAGATTTAGTACTTTTCCATGACAAACATCTAATTTTAAACGATGCTACATTCAACACACCATGTGACTCAAGTGAAGTAATTCAGTTGTGTGCTAATTTCACTTTTAATAACTACTGATATATTGAAAAGCTGAGAAAATCAGTTTATCACATTTCCTAAACTTACTGCAAAACAGTCTCATTCTGTACTGATGATCACGTGTGTGTGTATTTTCTTATAGCAAAACCACATCAGGCTATCTGCTGAGTCCACCAAGGGGAATTGAACCCCTAATTTTAGCATTGTAAATCCATAGACTTACCATTGTACCAATGGGGGACTGATGATCACACTGACATATTATCTAAGGTACCAAGAGTAACATTCAAGTTAACCTTCAAGATACTCAAATGTATCAACTTTTGATGATTGTGATGATCAAAATTTCACAAAAATCACTAGAACAAAGCATCTGTTGCCTGAGCACAACCTCTGAAATGCACACAATTATCTTTATAGTTTAAGAACTTTTATGATGGAGAAAGTAATTTCTCAAATGTAAGCAACATGAAATCCTGCTATAAAATGTAATATTAAACATTAGTTGTATTGAAGCACAAAATATTTATTAAACTTGGCAAATGTTGCTTCAAAAAAATGTCTACAAATAAATCCATATACAAAGTGGATTAAATAAAAGCCTCCAAGTAAATAGTTATATTTCATCTTTGGATAAACAAAGCTGAACTTATGCATATATGGCATTACTTCACTTAAGAAATGAAATACTACTTTCAGAAAAAATATAATGACAGAATCATTAAATTTTTTTTCAGAATACTAAAGGTATTACATACAAAAAACTTACAACACTAGAAGAACAATAATTTACAAATATATTTTTTAAACAAAATTCAGCAGATTTTCATGAAATTCCTTACTTACATTGGTCATTTGAGAATTAATAAAATATATTTAAAAAAAGAGTAAAACCAACCAAAAAGTAACCTACAATTAATCCAAAATATAAATATGTAAGAAAAGAAGTTAAATTTTTACAAAAAAGAATAACCTTTAGTAACTCCACAGCTTTCTGAACTTGTTTTTCCCTATTGTAAATTGCAGCTTGAAGTAGAATGACATCTGAAGAACTTTCAGGAAAACTCTTTGCTAACTTATCTAGCTGCTTACGACACAGATCTAACTGGTTAGTGTAATACAATAGCAAACAATGATTTAGAGCTATTGCCTTTCGCTGCATGTTTGTCATTTTTTGACTCCAGTCCATCTCCTGTTGCAATTTTAATTTTTTTCTTGGAATCAAACACATTCTGATCCTAAAAAAACAAATTATACATTAATAAATATTAACTGTTAATCAAAGAAAACTACCTACTTAAAATAAAATTAAACTGAGTGATAAGTAAAGTTAATGAAATATACTGTTCTTATTAATGAAAATGAATGTAGTTTCTTTCATCAGTTGGACAGCCTTACTGATAACATTTGCAATGGTAACAACAGCACATCACAATTAATGATCTTGCAATTCACTCTAATTAAAAATATATAACTGTTATTTTAAAAGTGAATATAAAAACACAAGAATAAAAACTTACTTAATAGCTAAACTTACTGATTTTTTATTAAAAGGTGTAATATTCAAAAGATCATATATTTTAAAATAGTTACAGTTAATACTTATTATTTTGGGCTCTGCTTAAAATCAGAAACTTAATCTCTTTTTTTAAATCATGCCATTTTGGCAAATTAAAGGTGATTCATAAGTCAATTGACAGGCAAGCAATTCTGAAATGGACCGGTATAAGAAAACTATTGCATAATACAAAGTATTGTGGGCCTACCCTGTAACAATATCATTGAAGTAATTTTGTGTTATATCCTCTGGAAATTTCATTAGTATGCATCAAACACCCAAATTGACAATTTTAGGCCAAAAATAACTCTTCAAGGACAACAGTTATAAGCAAAATAGCTTTGCATGAATCTATTCCACAGAAAATCAAACCATAGCAGAAATAATTACACAAAACTAGTTTTAAGGTCAGAAATTTTACACAAGAGATCATTGCACTATTAAAGATTAAAACAATTATAAGAAAAGCCCTCCCATATCAGACAACACACAAATATTGTACTGCAGATGCATCAAAAATAATCTAAATAAAGGCACAGATTCATTGCAAGAATACTTTATCATGATCCTACTAAATGAAAAGTCTCACCAGAATGCCTGGCTGTTGTTAGTTTATAAGCCAAACTTCAAATTGAATTTCATCCTTCACATGAGACAATAACAAATGTGAACGTCCAAATGCTTCAGATTTATCTGTGCAATTATGGAGTACGATCAAACCACAAACAGAAACCAATGGTAAGAATGAAGCTGTCACACTAGCAATTGTAACATTAAACAGCATTTTGATTATAGCTACTGATCATTTCTGTTTCTAACAATTTGATATTACTGTTAGGTTAAAATCTCACCTGCATTAATGCCTAAACTGTTCTTCTTGCAGTCTTAGAAATTTTGGGTTTGAAATATTTTACTTACTATTTACAGTTTTGTATTTCTTGTCTTTGGTGTATGATAAGAAAACGAACTGAAATTGACTTTAATGACCCAGTGACACTGTCAAGGGATAGACATACTGCATCCCATTCCTTTCCATTTTGTATACCTGGCTGTTCTCAGTTAGTCAGTTTAAGTCACATAAAAAGATAATTTTTATATCAGGTGAAAGTAAAAAGTAATAAGAAAAATAGGAGAATAAAGGAGTTTATGCACTAGCCATCTATCGATGTTTTGAGTAACAAAAACCACGACAGAAAGATAGGACTTAATGATACAAAACAGTTCCAATCTGAATTGTTGTTTAAATATCTTTCAACCTTGCTTATCTTCACAATACTAACATTGGATGTTTAAAACAAACCATTACTCCTAACTGTCATTACAGTGTTAAATAAACCTTAATTAATGTGACAGCATTATATAGTAACTCTACACACTTTATTTTGCATTTTAATGTTAAATACGAAGATTATGTAATGATATAATGTCTATGGACACGGCAGTCACTCCACCAAAGTTTGAAGGATAGAGTAACACTGCCATAACGATGTACAGGACACATAAACACTCTCAAGTTAAAATCAAGAACAGCAGCTTCACATCTGCTTTAGATATTTCAATAAAAAATTATAAGATTATATTCTTCTATTTGTTGAAAAGGCAAAGTATACAGTAAACAAATGGGGATGCTATAAAATAAACTTCCACTTGTAGATTAATATGCAGATATATTATTATTTCTTACAAATATATATATATATATATGTATGTACTTTTTGATAATTTTATTGGTGAAATGTTACTTAAAGCTACTAGATAGAAACTGATAAATTAAAGGATTAAAGCCAAATGGAATATAAAGCAGGGAATAATGTAATGGTACAAAATTCTATTTTTGCATTGATAGTTTCTCTTGACAATTGAGATTAAACTCTAACATAAAATTGAACCTTATTCTTAAATTAATAATCAAAACAAAAAATAGTTATCTGGTCAAAGTATTTCACATGAAAAAATACAGCCATGCAAGAATAAAGATATCAAAGGCCAAAGGTTGGTATAGAACACCATATAAATGAAAAAAAAAGAGCCCATCAAGACAGGAAGACAATGAATGTTAAGGCAGTGATAAGAGCTTAGCATCATAAAGAAATATGCAAATATCTTAAGTGATGTGGATATTCAAGGGGATTGTCATACAAACTCTCAACCAAAAACATGTAAATAGCCTCTCAGGATGCACAAGGTCCAATATTTCCAATGGAGAATCCCTCGCCAAGGCATAGGTTAGAGACCCAAAGTACCACTTCAATCAAATGAATGGAAAACAGATTTTGGGTATAAAATACTTATAACATTCTCAAAAGGTCAAAGATACTATGTGGAGGGTGTTCAGTACCTTGGTACACTTGCTTCAAGTTACTGACAAAAAGAACTAAAAACTTATTCCCAGCTACCAATTTATGCACTTTCTAAATGGAGATAATGGTCAAAGTGAAATTCTTATTAGAGGTATATATGCATGCAAATATTCAAATGAAACAAGTTTGACAACATTTGCAGTGTTCCATTCACATAATCCATTAGGGACTGTTTAAAGTTGCTGTTCAATGTTCCTCATATTCAATGACCAACACAAAACATGAAAGCCATTGATTTAAAAGGCTGTTTCCAGCTGTATGAGGAAATATGAGAGATAACATAAATCTTAATGGTAAAAATTTTGACACTCAAGATAGAGCTAATGTTCTCTAAATACCTATGTAAACAATTTGGATAGTGTTTGCCCTACAAAACCCAGAATTACCTTTTGACATTCCTTAATTATTTAAGTCTAATCAAGAGGTTGATGTTGAATTTACTATTGCAGAAATCACATCAGGTAGAAGAAAAGAGATTGTTTGGATGAAAGAACCAAATAAAATAAGCATTACACATCCTTTCAAAAACTAAACATTATATAAAAAGTTAGAAAAATAGCAATAATCTATCATCAGAAAGAATGCTAAGATCCTTCACAGGCTTAGACAAAGGGAGGACAAAAACCCAAAATCATAATCTGGAAATGCTTCTCCCAGCCACAGCTGATTAAAAGAACAAGACCATCATTGGTACAAAATCTCACAATAAATATCATTTAGTTTGGATCATGTATTGCTATTACTAGGGCAGTTTTAAGTTGCATTTATTATAATAAGTAAAAGGCCAGTTGTAATTATATAGACAACTAGTTCAAAAAAGAAAATGGGGTTCTTTCACCAATGTCTTGATGGTCAAAAAGGTAGTTGGAGGTGCTAGTACTGTGGGAAAGACATTCTCTCAAAGGATTTTTGAAATACCCTGTAAATTCTTGAACCTTAGACCACAATGTTAAAATAGGATGTAATGTATACTTCCCACTCACCTTTCAAATCCTATCCTAAGTACCTTTGAAACTGGTGTCAGAACAGATACTGGATATGACTTGAATCCAACATTCCTCACTTTGATCATTAAATTGCTGGGCATGTTTATGAGCCTTCTAAACAGTCAAGAGTTTAATTAAAGTGTAATATCTGTAAAAGATATCCAAAACTCAAGTTTGAACCTTCTATGTCCATTGAAAGTCAGTTGTTCTGCATGAACAAGAATACTGCAAAATATGTAAGATTGGTGAAAGTGGGTCAACTGGCCTTCTCCAAGATAAGGAAAAAAAGGAAGCAATGACAGTGGCCAATCTCATCGAAAGACAGGATGATGGACAACTACCAAGAACATTATAGAGACAGTGAAAGATAGACATATTAATGCTAATAAATGTCTAACTGAAAAAGTATAAATAAGTAACTTCTACTATACTGAATAAGGTGAAACTGTAATTTTAGGGAATATGCTTCACAAATTGAAGTTGCAACAATATTTTCACCAACTCAGCATAGGCTGTGTCCCTTGATGATTGTTAGAATCATGACAACTAAGAAGACTGTCAAGGCCTTATTAATCAAAGTTTTCTTCATGAAACAAGTAAGAGAATACAGTGTGTCTGCATGACCAATGGAAACATGGATGGCAATCAGCTTCTCAAGTAAAGTGAGTTGCACATTCATACAGGTCAACCAAAAGTGCTACTCCTCCATGAACCATCACGCAACCCGTCTTTTTCTGTGTAATGAAAACTGCTGAATGGTGGAATTATCAGCATTTCTCAAGACAGTCTCCTGTAAAGGGATATACCCAGAATAGTAAGAATCAATCAAAGTTTTTATATCACTTCCATTAAAATGTCTGTTTTTCTAGCATAAAGCTGCATAATAAATTGCTCATTTTTTACTACATGAAATTAAACCTCAAGATTTTAGCATTGTAAGTTTACAAACTTACTGCTAATCTAGTGGGGAAGGAATCAGAATTAAAACCTTGGTAGTCCCATTGTATCACAATATCCATCTTGTACCTTGTATTTATAAGAATTTTAACCATGTTAGTTTGTTTTTGTTTTTTATTGTTATTTTTATTATGTCTGCTATTTTCTACAGATTGCGTATTAGATCAAATTAGAGCAGGTCCCTGTAATTTGTCCAATATTCAACTCAGTCTGTGTAGGACTCAATAACAATCCTGCAAACCATGTTGAATAAACTAGTTCCAATTGCTCATTGGTAATTACAGTCAGGGGGTGTAAATGTTTGTTTATCTGTTTTGATGCATGGAAAGTAAAATAACCTTTAAATGATCATAAAAATATTGTCAGTAAAAGGTCACCATCTTTGATATGAGATGTTACTCACTTACAGTCTTAAATTTCTGTGCCTCTTTCTCTTCAGCCACACAATCGAAGGTCAGAAGGTGGAGCTGCCTGTTTTCTCAGCACAAAGGTACACAGTGGACTATATGTACTTTGTGTACCATGAGGTACTGAGCCCTGGTTTTAACTATGAAAGCTCAGTAACTTCGTACAGACCTAATGGGTGACAAGATTGGCAAAAACCTGAACACCTGACATGGTGTGATTCCAACCTGTTGTCAGGAGTGTAGTCTTCTTTGTCAGTTAGTGAGTAAAAATTAAATAACATGGCAAGATGTTTGAAAGTGTGCAAACTTGAAAGTGAAAAACAGGGAAGAAGATTAGATTTAGTTTGGTCTGAGTTTTGCACAAATGTACTGTACTTAGGGCTATCTGCACTGGTCATTCCTAATTTAGCAGTGATAAACTAGAGAAGTGGCAGCTAGTCAACACCATTAATAATTAACACTCAGGCTACTCTTTCCCCAACAAACAGTGAAACTGACCATCAAATTATAATACCTCCATGGCTGAAATAGTTAGCTTCATCAGTGACAAGGATTCAAAGCCATGGCCCACAGATTATGAGTAAAGTGTCCTAATCACAAGGCCACACCAGGCCAAGAATATCAGGAATAGGTGGACACATTCTGCAGCTTAGATATCCAGCATTTATAATTATAGATGGATATGATCACATTAATGTTAAAATGAGAACCTTACTAATACTATCAGTATTAAAAATAAAAGTCACTAAATTTCAGCATAAATATTATTATATTACTAATCTTATTTTAAGTCATACCATTATCTATATTCTAAAGTTTCACAAGCAACCCTTACTTAGTCTTGCAATACACTTACGTTCTACATGACACCTACTTTAATAGTGTACCATTGTCTACCTTATTTACTTTTACAATTATAATCTTTACAAACCTTATTCAGTGTCACAATGTTATTTGATGCCACAGCAGCAACAGATATATCAGTGGGCCTACAAAAAAACATTGAAAAAAAAATTAATCCAATGCTTTTTCTAACAGCTTTGTAATATTTGTCACCTCTTATGTTTAGGTAATACTTATTACAAGCATTACTTTTACAAATATATTAAGAAAAAATATGTTATATAAAATTAACAGTGCACATGCAACACAAAAAATTGTTATGGTTACATAATAAAGGGTCTCTAGCATCCACCAAAGCAAAGACACTCCTTAATGCCATTTTAAAGTAATGCTGCAACTCATTTGTCAGTGCACAGTCAGACAATGTCATATTGTTTTAACCTAAAATCATTGAACACTGGGAGACAACCAGTCAGAAACAACATATCACTATCTTTTTTTCCTAGTTATTTATGGCCTTAATTTATTTCTACTCTTTCAAATTATGTGTTATTAAAATTTGAACAAACTAATAATATTTATTACTATAGTCCACAATTTTTCTTTCAACAATTCTTAATATAAATAAGAGGGGATTGCACTTTTAATATTAAGCAATGGATATCAAATTTGCTAATCACTGCTCAACAGTACAGAAACAGGGTAAAAAATTGTAAACCCAGCCTAGCACCAACAACCAAGTAAATATAGGGTGCAGATAGCCTAGTTGCTTTGCACTATAAAACACCAAACTAACCAACCAACCAGGTAAACAAACAAAACTAAGAAAACTTGTCTATTTTCAAAATAATTCAATATTACTTGAAATACTTATAATAAATTAAGAACATTGAAACTAATATTTTAACTATTCATTGAAAACAAAAGCTATAATGACTTAACTAAGACAGACAGATAATTCTTATGTAATATATTTTTTAGATGGAGTCCACATTTTCTTTACTTGACAACAGGCACCTTCACTTACAGAAATGTTATCTTACTTGCATGTTTGCCTAAGAGATTTGCAAGCCACTAACCTTCATTCAACTCCTACTTGATTTCATATGATTTAACACAAACTGCACTTGTGCATGATCATATTATCCTGCAAGAAACGATCTCCACCAATAGAATTGTGACACAACCTCCATGCATAATAACTCCTCCAATACATTTGAACTTAACTTTATTCTTTGGTGTGACTTGGTTTGTTCTAAATTTTTTACAAAGCTACTCAAGGTCTATCAATGCTAACCATCCCTAATTTAGCAGCGTAAGACTAGATCACTAATTATAATTATAATCACTAAACTAATTATGTTTCAATAATTAGTTAACATGTATATATAAATATCTGATATATTCAATTTTTTTTCATCAATTCACAGATAGTCTCTTCTGGTTGTTGTGATGGTGATTTCTTGTAGTTGTCTAGTGATGGAGTGAAAGGTACAGGTATTGCTCTAGTTATATATGAGTGCCCTGAAGTTAAAATGATTTACTGTATTCTTTTACCACGTAAAACTGTGATCACTCCTAAGCTCAGACAAAACTTTTTTGTGGAAATTTCCTAGTTAATTTGTTGGACTGCCAAAAAGATATTTAACATTGCTAAAAAACAACAACAAGAAAGCCAGTCAATAATATATATTATAAATATCATTAGGTAGTGTTTTCAGAAAGCATTACATGAAATTGCTGGCATATTAACTTTAGCCCTCTACTTCTCCTATATTCATAATTGCAAGAACAGCTACTGTCTTTGAGATCAGCTCCTTCCATTTTCACTAATTAGGGCACATAGGAACATGGTATGAGAAATGCCAGTCTACATTATTTGTTAACAAACAAAAAAAAGCCACAGAGGCCCTTCTTAGTCCAGATTTGAGAGTGAAGGTTTTTCAAAGCTTCTACCTTGATTCAGTATTATCCATTTTCTTTATACAATTAAATTCCTGTAATAAATTCAAATCATGAAACAAAAATTGTAACTCAAAAAGAAACATTTTTAATGAACTTTTGCAGATTATAGTAATTAGTCTTTCCTGTTTCAGTTGGTCATCTGTTTAAACTTTTAGATATGCAAAATACATATATATTCTGTTATTTGAAATTGTATGTTAGGTAAGTTGAAAAATTCATTTGTCTATAACACAGAAAAATGAAGACAGAAGTGTAACATCACTCACATATCACCCCTCAGTGGAACATTGTTATGTCTGTGGGCTTACACTGATAAAAAAATTGATCTTGATAGTTGTGGTGGACATAATTCAGACAGTCCATTATTTAATTTTGCACTAAAAAACACATCTTTTTTTTAATTGCAATGGGTTGGTGAACATCTGTAAACTTCTATGGAAACTAGAACAAAGCATTCTCTTTTTTTATAAATATATTTATGTTATGAACTAATTTTAAATAAAACTAGTATAAATGCTGGTCTGTAAAGAGACATATTTAATAATACAATTCCATATTTCTGCTTCCTATTAGATGTTTCTACATTATGATGATAAACTGACTTTGCCAAAGCATTCTTTGTTTGTTTTTAGTATAATTCCCATTTCACCAAGTGTACACAATGAACTGACACCCAACTACCATTTCTCTTTGTGGAAATTGTCATGAAATCTGCATTTCTAACACATTACTGAAAAATGAGAATGTGGAGTCATCATTGGCCAAGATACTGGAAATATTTTATACCTAGGTATTTGCAACAAAATACTCATTGAAAACTCTTTTTCCATTACAAAAAATTAAATTCTGAAAATGAAAATGTGTGTTAAAATAAGAATTGCCTGGAATTTAAAAAACTAGAGATTCAACAAAAAATGACAGAACAAGTATTAAATGGCCCATGTTCTTGGTGACCATTGAAATGTAGTATGGCATACTGCCAATGAACTAATAAAGAAAATATGGCTGTAAAACTACCAGTCATTATTGGCAAAAATAATAGATGCTGTCAATTTTTTGGTAAAGAAAGTCAATACATTTCTTACTAATACATCTATTAACATGATAGAGACATTGCACGTATCTTTGTCAAGATGATGCAATGATATATATCAAACCATGTAGATTGTACAAGGCTGTTTTCCAATCTCATCTGGTTTTCCTAATTTAATTCTGTATAGTAAGTTATTTGTATTTTATTGTAATTTTGAGTCTGTAAACTATCTTATTTATAGAATTGTGTGAATAAAATAATCATTGTTTTTAAAACAATTGAGTTTTTTTTTTAATACTGAACACTACATAAGTGCCAAGGAGTTTTAAAATGAATCTAGCAACAAGATATATGGTAAAATGTTTTGCAAGACAAAGACCAAAGTTAAAAAAAATGCTTTCAGCAACTGGGATTTTTAATGAGGTGTAAATGAAACAAGATAATGTCAAAGTATATAAAACTGGATTTCAACATCAGAAACAAGAAAGAGGAATATCAACTTCAGAAGAATATAAAAGAAGATAATGAATATTTTGATTTGGCAAAAAGAAGTTTCACAGCTGAAAAACAAAGAAAGGAAAAAAAAAAAAGAGTATACTTATTGCATTTAGCTCTATCTAAATAAGTGAATGAAAACTAAATGAAGTGAGAAAGGAAGTCATGAACAACTACCCAAAAAACTACTGCTAAATGTTAAATTATGTTGGACAAAAGGTTTAAAACTTTATTAGTTAAGAAAAAAGAAGTGAATGGAGGACATTATAAACGAGATTTATTACTGGAGAAGTACGTGTTTTTTCTAAAATAACCGTAAAGTTATAAATAAATTTTATTTAATGCTAAATGATAAACAAATTGATGTTCTAAACAAATGTTTAAACTTTTCATTTGGTCCAATAAAAAATTTGAAAAATTTATCATAACTGAATTTGAAACTAACTTGAAAAAATTAAAATGAAAAAGCACATATTGTTAGAAGTGAGCATTGTGTTTCATAAATAATTTTCAACTTAAAACAATAAAAAAAGGACTGAAATTTTGCAAAGTTTGAAGGAACAACATGTCATTTGTAATACCAACAAAGTAGGACAAATTACAATTCTTAATAAAAATGATTATGATTCTAAAGTTGGTGATATTTTGAAAGAAGATTTGAATAAGAATATTAAAGTTAATCCTATAAATAAACTAAGTATCAATTAAAGAAAAAAAATTAATATTTTACAACTCTAAAACCTAAGAAAAAGAAAATTTAACTCCAAGCAACTTTATTTTACCTAGATTACATGCCTTACCCAAGGTTCATAAAACTGGTAAAATTTTCTGACCTATTGTATCCAATATTAACAGTTCAACTTATAATGTAGCAAAATCTATATTTAAAAACTTTTCATTTTTAAAGTAAAAAATGAATACACAATTAAAGAGTTAATTTGAATTTATGGAAAGAATTGAGCATATAATTGTATATCAAAAAAAATATTTTCATGTCATCTTATGCTGTATCAGTGTTCACTAAAGTACCTGTGAAAAAAACTATTGGATATTTCAAGAAAAAAACAGAAATAAAATAACTCAGCCTTACAGATAATGGAAATGATAACGCTAGTTGAAGTATATTTCGAATATTTTTTAACATATTAATTACAAAGAATGATAGTTTAGCAATGGGTTTTCCTTTATTTTCATTATTATGTGATTTATTTTTGGACAGTCTTGAAAATGAAGTGCTTGAAAAAGCGGATAAAAAAACCTGAGTATGGTTAAGATATGTCAGTAACACATTTTTTGATTTGGTAGCATGGTACAGATGAACTAATTAATTTTGCTCATTAACCTAATAACATTAATAATTCTATAAGATTTAATTATGAAATTGAGATAAATGGCTGCTTAACATCTTTGGATGTTTTATGGAGTAAAAATATGAATAAATTGGAAACTACCACTTAAACTTTGTCCATAATAATTTCCTCATATCAAACATCTTGTCACACTAAATGTGAAAAACAAAAATACTGTTTTTCACCCTAAAGTGAATAGGATCCTAAAATAATGTTGTAAACAAAATGATATTAACACTAATTCAGCACAGGAGGTTTTTTAATCCTGATATTCTTGATAGAAAGGTGAAAAATCTAAAAAGAAAGGGGGGATAAAAATATTAAGTTAATTGGTTGGTTGGCATTTTACAGTGCAAAGCAACTAGGCTATCTCTGCCAAATAACTGGTAAGAAAATAAGTAAAAGTAAAGCAAAATTATTAATATTCATAAAAAGGAATCATGTTAAAACAAAACAAAGCCTAATTTTTCAATTAAAAACTTAAATAGCATTAAAAAGGCCAACAGCCCTTAAAAAACTAAAATCATTTGTACGGTAGACAGTGTCACTATTGCCAATAACACTGTCCAGCATCAGGGGTAAACCTTGAGACAAATTATGTCTAAAATGGTGCCACTGTTGAAAGTCATAATGACAGCATGACAGTAAAATGTGGACTATTTTGATCTGAGTGTCACACAGACTATACACATCAGTGCATCAGTCCCATATAAAAGAAAATGATGAATTAAAAAACTGTGACCAATGCATTGTCTAGTTAGGAAAACTTCTTTTTTGATCCTTAAGTAAATAAGACAGTCAAAGTGCAATAGATGGTTTTATTTGGAAAAGCTTGTTATAACGTTGGTCACTACAAGTCAACTGCCAACTGGCATGGAGTCAAGCCTTTAATACAGGACTATAGTCCATGTGTGGAACAAGCACAGCAGTGATTGTACCAGAGCAGATAGATTTAGCTGCGGTGTCAGTGAACTCGTTCCTACGAATACTAACGTGGTCTGGTATATAAAAAAATTGGATAGAAGTAAATGTTAGGCCAGTTGATTTTGAATATTGGTGAGAACAGGGTGTGAACTAACATGAAGTGATTCCAGTGCCAATAGAGAACGAAGCAAGTCTGAAAAATAGTGCAATTTGAGTACAACTTAGCTTCCATGTGATCCAGGGAGAGAAATGGTGTACAGTTTAGCAGTGAACACAGAAGCTGTAGAGCGGATTCTGTGTACTACCACAACAAACTATGGCAGAGCCCAGAGTCACCTGATTTTGAACCATCCATAGAAATGGGAATGGAAGGATTGTTTGAAAGATGTTCAGCAAATAAAAGACAGTACCTTCCAGTCAAGAGTATCCACATTTTTTCAGATGGCTTAAAGAATGGTCACATTTGGGGATGGCAATAAGCCATGATGGAATGGATTGACCAGCAGATACATCAATGTCATCCAAGGACAGACCCAATTCATCCAACTGTGCCTCGATATATGAATGCCAAAAGGAACAACAGCAAATCATCTGTTCTGAAAAAGCATGACTCACTGAGGAAGGAAACCACAACCCCAGGTAGAATACTGTATGCTTCAAAATTTCTATCCTTACAACAGCATTTCACCTGAAAAGGAAAGTGTCGAACCCACACAAACTTGGAATCTCCTGTCCAATAAAACGTTTTTAATAAACATGGGTAAATGGCCACGTAACCCATATATGTGGAGGTGTCGCAAAATTCCATACCTCCATATTGTGTCATAAGCCTTCTCAATGTCAAAAAATATTGATACAAAATGTTGGCATTTGAGAAAGGCTTCTCTGATTGATGCTTCAAGTCGAATTAGGTGGTCTGTGGTGAAGTGCTGTTGTCAGAACCCACACTGGATGGGTGAGAGGAAGTTGTTTGATTTGAGGAACCAAACAAGATGAGCATTAACCATCCTCTCTAAGGTCTCGCAAAGACAGCTTGTTAAATATTTGGAAGGTAGTTTGAAGCAATCTTGGGATCCTTCCCAAGCTTAGAGAAAGGTAGGACAATAGCCAAGCATCAGGAAACACATTCTCCTGCCAGATCTGGTTAAAAACAAGCAGAAGAAAAGCAGGAGATAGATGACACAGCATTTCACAGTGTACAGCATCAGGTCCAACTGACGTACTGCCAGACTGATTAAGGGCTATTTTGAGTTCCACCAGTGTAAAGAGACAATCAGCTTGAAAGGAAAGAGGTGATCACTCTGCCCGAGTCTTGATGGCTAAGAAAGTGGAGGAAGAAGCAGAAGTGCTAGATACCCAGCAAAAGCTTTTACCTAGAGTACTAGCAATGCTCCAGGTATCAGCTACTTCTTGGCTATCAGAGAGCAAGATCGAAAGAGGGACAGAATTATATTGAACAGTGACCTTTCGAATCTTGTCCCACATGACTTTGGAACTGGTGGTACAAGATATGCTGATTTTGAACTTAATCCAAGATTCCTTTTGGCTTTGACATCTTATCCACCGAGCATGTGCATGGGCCTGCTGGAAAGCAATGTGAAATACCTACAAAAAGCATTCCAGGCGGGATTCCATCACAGATGAGAATATCATGGAAAACATGTCGAGATTTTTGGAATACATTGAGCAGCTGCCTGTATAATACAGTCAATTACTGCTACCACACAGTCATCTATTGATGGCTTACAGATGATGGCAGGATCAAGTTCTGCAAGAGCATTGAAAGTGGACCAGTCTGCCTGATCCACCGAGGCATGCAGGTCAGGTAGCATCTACCACATCCAGTCTCTTTCAAAATTATAGGAAAACGTTCACTGGCTCGTGGGTTATTGTCAACCCTCCATGAAAAGTGGGAGAACAGTGAAGGGGAGCAAACTGAGAGATCAACAGAAGTAAAGAACTGACTAGGTGCATGAAAATACATACAAGAACCGCTACTGAAAAGAGAAAGGTTGTGATCAAAGAGCATACATTCTTCTACAGAGTGATCCCTCCCATCACTATCAGCACTTCCCCAGAGGGAATGATGTCCATTAAAGTCCCCCCAAGATTAAAAAGGGAGACGGCAACTGTTCAATGAAAGCATCAAGGTCTGATTGATCACAGGTTTCTCCAGGCAACAGGTAGAGTAAATAAGCAGTGATGGTACAATCCAGGGAAATATGAATGGCTACAGCCTCCAAGGGTGTGTCAAGTGGCAAAGACAGGGTAGGCACATGCTGATCAAACAACAGTGGCACCCCTCCATGCACTCGACCATCACACAGCCTGTCATTTCTGTACAAAGAAAACCACCGAAAGGTGACTGTATTGGCAGGTTTCGGAAATGTTTCCTGTAAATAAAAACATATAGAATGGTAGGAAGCAATCAGTGTTTTGGTGTCATCCAGATTAGAACGTAAACCTCGACAGTTCCATTGTATCAAGGTGGCCATTTTTATTTATGTGTAGAGCCCTTCTGTTTATGATCACGTCTTTTTCCTTTTCTATCTATATTTGTGGGAAGTCTATTGACCTCCATAGATTCTGCCCTCTGTCAATTGGGCAGGTCTTTGCTGTTGGAAGAGGATTCTAGCAACTGAGGACGTGAACAAATGATCATTTGGCATCTTGGGATGAGAGAAGATGTACCCAAGGAAATGCCTGTACCCAGAACCAAAGGAAGTGGATCTTGGGATTTGCTGGAATGTATGTTAGGGACAGAGATGGGTATTGAAGTTGATTCATCAACATTTTTTAACCATGGAGATCAAAAGACTTTTCATTTGGTTTGAGAATGATTCTTTTGGAGGCACAGAAAGATCCATCTGCACTCCCACTGTAGTAGTAGAATGAAGTGCAGCAACATATGTCCGAAATGAAGTAGTGGACAGTAACTTTCGAGCCTCAGGGTAAGTAATGTTTTGAATTTTTCAAACACTGCACCTCTATTTCTTCTAAAAATTTTTGGCAAGAACGAAAGTAGGACAGGTGAGAGCCATTGCAATTGACGCAATAAGAGTGTGTTTCACACTCATAGGCATGGTGGTCCCTGCCACCGCAATGAACACATGTCAAGGAACCACAACATGACGTCTTCGAGTGACCGAACCACTGATACTGGAAACATCTGGTCCTTGCCAAAGCAATGAGCACACGTCAAGGAACCACAACATGACGTCTTCGAGTGACCAAATCGCTGACACTGGAAACATTTGAGAGAGTTTGGAATGTATAGCAATACCCTGTAATTAGAATAACCTGCCTTAATGGTGGCAGGTGGGCGTAGTGATGTAAATGTCAAAATGAGGACGTTGGTCAGCACCATAATTTCTTCTTTGCAAGTAGAGATACACCTCATTGCAGAAACTCCTTGAATGGAGAAACCAGCAAGAATCTCTGACTTGGCAATGTTCTTCAAATCCCTCTCAACAATAACTCCTTGTGATTAATTCACAATAAGTATATACCCAATCGCCTTTGAATGCAAGATGAGTCCACTGTGTTGAGATGTGGATGTTTCCACCAATATATCACCAGATCTATGCTTCTTTACTGACCTTGGAGAGCCAGCAAATCCCTATAGTCCCTTCTGAATGAAAAAGGGAGACATCTGCCCTGAATGTTTGTTTGAAAGAGAATGCAGTATAAGAAAAGGAGGTACAATGGGTGTACAGATGTTGAAGATTGTTGCTTAAAATCTTCAATGCATGGTCATTTACCTATGGAGTGTTTTTTCACTTAAGTTTTTTATTTGGAGAATCCATGATAAAAAAAGGAATAATTTGGCACCCACTGACCCCTACTCACCATGGAGTCCTACAAGGGGACGTACTACAATGCCAAACAACGACACAACAGCAACACCAGGGTTTCATAAGCACTATACACAAACACCAGTATCAGATACAAAGTCCACAACACCTGTTGAGAACATCCAACACCAGTACTTGGTTGACCCTAGCCCAAGTGGACTAGCTGACAGATTCATGGGGGAACACCCCAAAGCTGCCCATCTACAGGAATTCAAGGCCCAATTGGTGTGTTAGGGTTGGACCCCTCACCACGTACAGGAATCCACACTGAGGGGAAGCTATTTAGATCAAACATTTATGTTTGTGATATAATCTGTTGTAATCTAAGAAAAGAAGCATAACTTATATTTACTTCAAAACTTTTTGTGGTGGTTAACCCCCTTAAACAGCAGGAATGTTGTAGATAGCAGCATCAAATGATGATGGCCACCATTTAAGGGTTAAGAAATCAGTCAAAGCTACTGAACATGGACAGAAATTCCAATTTTATAGTGAAAATAACATATAAGATCATAGATTTTTTCTTAAAAAAACATTTGATAATTATCTAGATGTTATAAATGCTTTACACGTGAAATTTGGAAATTTTATCATGCATTTAAGCATTTAATATTTTTAATCTCTAAATGAAAAATTACTCTGCATAATCAACGTTCTGAAAAACAAAGTTCAAAAAATCTTTGATTAAAATATCTCAATACTTAATTTAAAAACCTGCTACTCTATGTATAAAAGACTTGTAATGTTTAATAATAACTTGCAAAATTTTGTAAACATAAGCATACATTACAAAAAAATCATAATATAATTACTCTCATGAATGCATTCATGGTTACAAGCTGGATGCATTACACCCAACCTGTAATGAAAAGGTTAACACTGCTAATCTTTTACTGCAGAGAAATCTTACCTTTGTTTCAAAATGTAGTTATACTGCTTAAGAGCCTGTTCTGTTTTTCCTTGTTGTTGTAGACAATAAGATATTTGCGTTCTAGAGAACAATTTAATAAAATTATGTAGTAAAAATAAACAAAAGAAACAAAACTATCTTACAATTTCAATAAATATGAAAAATCCAAATCCTGCTAAATCAAAAATAGCTTTAGACTTGCAATCATCAAACTTTTATAAATACTTAGATACGGCTGATAGCTATATTGTCATAGTTTTATTATCAAAATTAATTATTTAAAATTAATATGTTTTCAAAATATTTCTTTATTCTGCCTTGCATTTTCTAGTTCACATGTTACCCCATGCATCAGTTACTTTTATTCATGTTTATTCTACCGCATGCCTTCATTACTATAATTTTTTATTCTTCTTTATTATAAAATCTCTCATATTCCTTCTCTTACAAGCTAGAAGACATGAATGGCACAAAAATTAAAAAACAGAAAGTTTTTCTCTGAAACTAAAAAATATCTTCCTACAAACACTAAAAGATTACCTAAGCTTGCATTTCTGTGGAATAAATTTTGCCAGTACAATTCAATCAGTGTACCTAGGTGTGCTTGATTATATTACAAATGTTCTTTATAATAAAACATGTTACACAGAAGCCTAGAATCGAAAATTATGGTACAGAAACAATTTTTATCTTTTTCCTCATCTAATTTTAAAAAATTACACGGCACAACAATTTTTAAAAAAAGTTTTTGCTGATTGTGACAGGTACCAAATATAGTTTTGGTTTTGCTTCATCACGTAGGAATGCTGAGAAATAGATAGTGAACTGTTTACCAGAAATAACATATTTAACTGCATTTATGTTTCTAATACACTATTAAATTAAACATAATTAAAAGTGTTTTGCTCCTGATTTTCATTTGTATTTACTGTCTGGTGCATCACATTGCAGTGTCCAGCAGTAGTCTGCAAGCATTGACAGATTCCTGATATCGTTTTTCCATTGTAGCAAAACTGAAGATTTCGATGAAATAGTACATGACAGGCAAATTTGTGTGATCAGCAGCCAAAAATCTATAAGGAACACCTACCAGTGTTCAAGAAGCAAAAACTTTGTTGTGCAGTGTTATTGAAGTGATCTTTCTAACTTTAAATAGTGGATATCTATTTAATGTTTCGATCTATATTTTTCTAATGATGCACAATTTTGTAATATTACTGTTAAACATAATTTATTGATAATATTATCATCACAAAAGAGTTAACATTAATGAGAAAGTGGAAAGTGATTATGTAAATTGATAATTCAATTACATCTGTGTATAGTGTTATACTGTTGTGAACATTAACAGAGCCAGTATTTTTTTAACTTTGTGTAGTATTAAGTACTATCTTCTAATTAGTAAGAAATGCTTCATTATCAACAATCAATGACTATGATGCTAATGATTTTGAATATATTCAGTTATTATGTTATTTTTGAATTATACTTTAAAATAATTAAATCAATACAATTTTCCTACCAGCAAAAGAGCATCAGAAATATAAATTATTACTGGTTCTAAGATAACAATTTTTAAATTACTTTACTTTTTTTAGATCATAACTTTTAATCCCACTAAGTTAACTATTACTTTCATATTTATTCTTCTTTAGTTATCAACTAATGCAAAGTAATATAGATATTTTGTTCTAACTATCTAACTACCACCAATCTAGTAAAAAGTCAAATGATAATTGCAATTTTCTTATCTCTTTTAAGCTGCATTTCTCGAATTTCTGTTTGTCATGATTCCTTCATTGTCTGCCTGCATTTATGCAAATATTATAAGTTTGTTAAAAGAGTGAATGTAACTTAAATGTCCATTAAATCCAGGTGGACTTTCTAGCAATGAGGATACAAGCCACACTTTAAGAGATATTGATTTGCAAAATGTGTGTGTGTGTGTGTAATTTAAATAAACACTCACTAAATTCTGCAGAGAAACATAACACCCATGGAAAAATATTTGAATATTACATATGCCACATAAGAAGTGATTTTAAAATTAAAATTTTTCTTAATTTGTATCATTAGCTAAAAATACAAACTCGTTAATTTACAGGTTAAATGTTTTATGTTTGGATGTAATATATGCAGCTACTAAATATACTTTTGTTAGATAAAACTGACAGAATTAAAATACAAAATATCATAAAATTATTTAGAAACTTTTGATACAATCTTTTTTAAAATAGTTTTATGTGCATCATAGAATACGAAATACTCCAAAATATTTATTTCCACAAAATATATTCTCAATATTAAAGAGAAAACAAACATACGCTATTATTCCTACTTCATCTTCAATTTCCTCTTCAGGAACTTCATCTTCTTCAAGAGCTTGTCTACAAAGACCTAAAAGTAAAACAACAATATTCTTAGTGTTAAATTATCCAATCATGATATTATTTGGTTTGTAAACTGCAATGTTCACTTTAAACCACAGAAAAGTTTCTTACAGATTATCAATTCATTTTCAAAACAATTTTTAAACCATATAAAATTGATTTTTTTCCCCATTTTAAAAATACATAACATTTGTGAAGAATTATAAAAATATGAAATATACATACTATCTACATCTCAAAATAAATTAGTTAACATTTTTTCTTTACACATGTACTCACAAAACTCATTTAGTTGATGCAATCTTCCAATATTAAAGATTCCCCAAGTTTACTACAGAAGTGACAAAATGTTATTACAAAAAGAAAACAAACTTTAAAAATAATTATTTAATGACTGACAATCATTATATTTTTTGTTATAATATGACACTTGTAAATACAAAAAAGTAAAACTGAACATGCAAACCATTTTCACTCATTACCTCAATAAAATAATGAAAAAACACTTGCATGTGAAACAATAATTGTGTGATACATGTGTGGATTCACTCAAACATTGTACTATTGACTTTTCAAATATATTTTATCAATATATTATTAAAATGATATTACTATGTTCTACAAATTACTTCAAACAAGTTTAAGCTAGTTAATTAACATAAGTTCAAACACCATATTATCTTGTTTCAGTAGATTTAAGATTTGAAACTGCAACTGCCTTGAAGTAGCAAAACTGTGAACATAATATCCTCACAAAATGTGCACAGAAAGTAAATGTTTCCCTGATTTTATTTAACCATTAATAATTCAGTAAATAAATGACATTTATATGCAACCTTTTTTACATAATAAACAACATAATATTCATACTTTCTGCCTTCTTAAGCTTTTCTAAAGCATCTTCAAACTTCTTCTCACCCACAAGGATGCAGGCTTTATTGTAACACAATTCATAGGTGTGTTCTCTCAATTGAGGAGGATTTTTTACCTATCACAAATAACAGCAGTTCGTGTAAAATGCACATATCACACCTAAACAAAACTTAAATAGCAATTACAACACATTAGCAAGTTTCTGAGAAGCATTTCTTTCAACCATACTCAGATCAACATTTTCAAATTTAATTCAATTTTGCACATAGTAAAAACATTTTACAAAACATTTGAAGGCAGACAAAAGAAAAAGCTATGCTATGCCCAAGATAGTATATACTGCACATACAAGTTTAAAACAAAAAGCTATGCTATGCCCAAGATAGTATATACTGCACATACAAGTTTAAAACAAAAAGCTATGCTATGCCCAAGATAGTATATACTGCACATACAAGTTTAAAACAAAAAGCTATGCTATGCCCAAGATAGTATATACTGCACATACAAGTTTAAAACAAAAGCTATGCTATGCCCAAGATAGTATATACTGCACATACAAGTTTAAAACAAAAGCTATGCTATGCCCAAGATAGTATATACTGCACATACAAGTTTAAAACAAAAGCTATGCTATGCCCAAGATAGTATATACTGCACATACAAGTTTAAAACAAAAGCTATGCCCAAGATAGTATATACTGCACATACAAGTTTAAAACAAAAAGCTATGCTATGCCCAAGATAGTATATACTGCACATACAAGTTTAAAACAAAAGCTATGCTATGCCCAAGATAGTATATACTGCACATACAAGTTTAAAACAAAAGCTATGCTATGCCCAAGATAGTATATACTGCACATACAAGTTTAAAACAAAAGCTATGCTATGCCCAAGATAGTATATACTGCACATACAAAGTTTAAAACAAAAGCTATGCTATGTCCAAGATAGTATATACTGCACATACAAGTTTAAAACAAAAAGCTATGCTATGCCCAAGATAGTATATACTGCACATACAAGTTTAAAACAAAAAGCTATGCTATGCCCAAGATAGTATATACTGCACATACAAGTTTAAAACAAAAAGCTATGCTATGCCCAAGATAGTATATACTGCACATACAAGTTTAAAACAAAACCTTTCATCATTGGTATTTGAATGAACTGGTAAAATGTGTGTTTAATAATATGTCATACTATTGATATTAGTAATAAAATCATATTTCATTCAATCAATATCTTACCTCTTTTCCAGTTTTCTCACTCATACTAGCAATAACAGCTGCTAGATTAGTCTCCCTTTCCTCTTCAAAATCATCCTAGGAATTACAAAATAAATAATTTCATACTTTATAAGTAAATTATCTTACATCTGACTTATACAAAACTAACCATCTATTCTAATTCATATAATTATAAGAACAGGTCCATTAAATCTTTGAAAATGAATGAAAACTTCTCACTCAAAATGGTGACATCTTGTCATAAAATGTTTATCTAAATATGACCAACTTACTACGAGATTATTACTTAATTATAAACTTAACAGGATACATCTATAAAATTACACTGGATGTACAGAGTTGATAAAGCAACCTGGTTACAGAACAAGTCCTAAAAGAATGCAAGCCTGAACCATCAGAAATAACTTACCTGATTGTTACTGTTAGTTATATAATGTTAACAGAAATGACTGCTTCATGTCATTTAATGTAAATCTACAAGTTAGAAAATGCCACTCCTTTGACTTCTGTACAAGATCAGTTTAAGGTCATGTAACTACATCAAGGCATCATTTTTTCAATATGATCATCTGGCACATTCATTCATATTAGATTAAAAATAAAGGAATTTTGGGCAGATGGTAATAAACATCAAACTCATTACACAGAGAGACATAACAAGGCTTTAATCTGAGCTGCATATCCAAGATCAAAATATTTGAGATTTTTTTTCCAAAAATAAAAACAGACACTTGCACTTTCATTCATAATCATTGTTTGTGCTTTATTTATTTCATATAGTTAGATCAGTTTTTTTATTTGTGCTTTGTAAAAGACATCAGAAACCAGAAACTTTCTTTTGTAAATACTAAAGATCTAGTAACTAATTTTGAATTACATTCCTTATTTATGGAAGTCATATCATCATAAGTTATTGCTTTCTTTGGAGATACCATCCAGAGCATTATTTTTATTAGAAGCATCAATCTGACAAAAAATATACTCTTCTAACAAGATAGTTTTCATTCCAAGTGCTGTTCTTAGTAAATGTCACATAATATTACCTTGTTCCACATATCATTTTAATGCTTTTAAGCACAGAATTGGATAATGAAATTGACCTCCTACGAACTTTTATCTTTGTTATAGTTTTCATGCTATAACTTTTAAATTACTAAACATATGTTAACACAGTGTGGTAGATTATTAGCAAACATTATTAATTTGTGCTTATTAAGTTTTAAGTTTCTTAAACAATGTTTTTCTCCTGCTGTTTTTTTTTGCACATGATACTTATCCAACATGCAAAGTAACTTTCATTTTAACATTAAAAAAGCTTCTGTGAATCAGAAAATTTTCAAACTTCACATGCAAAATCTTTATAATGTCCAAATAGTTATCAAACATTTCTTAAGACAAAACTTTATATGAATTATTTTTCACTAACAAATCTCTGTATGGAATCTATCAATTTGAATGATTTCATAACCACAATAAAATGTAGGAAATAAATATGCCTTTTACATTCAAGAATGATAACATTATAAAATGAAAATATAAATATTTAGAATAAATAATTCAAATTTCCTAACATAATACATTTAAATATATTTATTATATTCACCATTCAACCATGCCCAGTTAACAATACAAAAATTACAATGATGTGGCACATATACACTCATGTAACTGTATCCTATAATATAAAACTGGTCTTTTACTCTTTACAAGGTAACATGATTTGACTATGTTTTAGTATATTAACAAAGTTGCATTTCAATTATTATACATGTGTATATAAATTATTACTATTTAGAAACAAGTTATTAAATTTTTGTTCTTAAAACATAGGACTGTAAAAAAAGAAATAAAGCAAATGATTATCTCTTCTAGTTATGACCTTTGTACTCAGTTGCTGCTTGATGTAGGTTGCGAAGCCTTTTGAAATTTCATGCATGGAGTATATAAAACATGTTTTTAATGTTATATATACAGCTGAATAACCAAATAATCATAAATTATTATACTGATAGCACAGAATGCCACTATAATTTATGAAGATTAATAAGTAAACTGTATTTCAATCTATGAAAACATAAAGCAGACTAAAGATATAATCTCTCTCTTTGAAATTTTAGTTCAAAGAATGAAATGGCATCTTAACATTATAAAAGGGCTAATGAAACCACTAAGAGGACATTCTGATCATATATATGTCATTTATTGATATAAGTGTGTGTAAGGGATCATTTCCAAAAGTAAAAAGATGTGAGAGGGGGGGACAGTATTTCATTCAGCATGTATAAAGGTACAAGGTTCTTATTTTATATTCTAGCTTATTAATATTGGTAATTTGAGTTCCTAATTTGTACGAAACTACAAACCTGGTATTTAGACATCATAAACATCTAATATAAACCAGCACTGCATTCAACGTTCCAAGTAACACGAAAATTGATGTTTAACTTTTTTATATTTACTTTTGAGTTATAATCTACAGTTTAATATCAAACTTACTCACACAAATTCAAGAAATAGTAGTTCAATAAAATTTTGAATGTTTTTCAAACACAATGACAAGGCCTTTGATTTGTGACCCATCCAGAAAGGGTTAACTATTTTGTAACAATATTTGTTATCAGAGTTTTCCCCAGAAAAAGAAATATCCACCTTCCAATAGCACTCAAGTTATAGGGTTTTATCATTCTTGAACTTAAGCATTTTTTCTAACATCATTTCAGTATAGTACTTGATGCACACTGCACAACTTGGTAAAATTATAGGAAGACATTCATTTGCAGAAACTAATGTGAAATAGCTACACAGAGAGATATGAATCATTTTCATACTCCTAACACTGGTGATCATTAGAAGTTCAAGTGACTCATAAGTGAAGTATGTTACAGGTTGGTTGGTTGGCATTTATAAGCACAAAGCAACTAGACTATCTGTACCAAATAGTGATACAAAAATAAAAGATGTTAACAGAAATCAAGTAAAAACAAAACAGCCAAAATTCAGATAAAAACTTAAACAGGATTAAAAAGGTGGCCCTTAAAAACACAAGTAAGATGGATGGTGTCACCATTGCCAATGATATTATCCAGTGCCAGGAAGAAATCCATCTAAAATGGCACCTTTGTTCAGGGTTGTAATGACAACACAACAGTGTATCATGGGCTGTTGTGACTTGAGTGTTACAAAGACCACAAACTGGTGCATTAGTTACAGATAAAAGACAACAAATCAAAAACTCATGACCCATATATAGCCTTGCTAAGACAACATCCTTCTTCTGATCCTGACAGAAACAAGATGACCAAATAGCAACAGAAGGTTTAATCTGAAAAAGCTTATTATCAAGTTGCTTACTCAAAGTTGACCACCAGCTGGCATAGAACCAAGCCTTAAACACAAAACAGTAGTCTATATATGAGACAATATGACAATGCCAGCACCAGGACAGACAGACAGATGTAGCTACAGTGTGAGCAAGCTCATTTCCCACAAATACCAAAGTGGCCTGGCATCCAAAAAAACTAACCAGAAATGGAAGATAAAGAAAAATGGGCCAGTTGGTTTTGAATATCAACAAAACAGGGTGAGAATTAATTTGAAGCAATTCCAGGGCCAGCAAGAGAGCTAAGAGAGTTATTATAAATAGTATAATTGGTGTACTGCATAGCTTCTACGTTATTCAGAGCAAGAAGAATGGCATACAATTTGGCAGTGAACACTGAAACTGTAGAGGGTATCTTGTGCACAACCACCAAACCACAACAAATCATGGCAGAGCCCAAAGAGTTACCTGATTTCAAACCATCTCTATAAATGGGAATAGAAAAATGATTTGAGAGATGTTCAGCACATATAAGATGGTACTTCCAATAAGGAGTATCTACCTTCCACAGATGACTAAAAGAAAGATCACAGATGGGAATAAGTTATGGTGGGTTGGACTGACCAGTGGAGACAGCAATGTCACCCAAGGACAGACCCAACTCAGCCAGTTGCACCTGAACATGAAGGCCAAAAGGAAGAATGGCAAACCATCTATTCTAAAAAAAACATAGCTAACTGAGGAATGAAGACACAACCCCAGGTGGGATGCTGCAATAAGGATCAAAGTTTAGAGGCATACAGTAAAGAAAGTTGCAAGTGGCAGAGGTGAAAAGGAAGTTTGTGAAACTCAATGTATAAACTCTAAACTGGGAAAGTGCTGAAAGCCCCCATGCAAAGCCAAAGCCTCAGTTGATGAATGTGGTCCAACATCTTCAAGAGTGAGATTCTGGCAGAGCCACATACAAGAAACCCATAATCCAATTTGGATCGAAAGAGGACATGACAGATCTTTAGCATAGAACATCAATCTACTCCCCAAGAAATGGAAAAAGAGGACACAGATGATATTCAGTGCCCTTGTACACTTGATGCATAGCTGCTTCACATGTGGAATGAAAGTCGGCTTACAGTCAAAGGTAAGCACCAAGAACTTTGCCACAGGTACCACGGGAAAAACAACATCACTGAGGCAGAGCTTGAGAACAAAGTGAATAAATCATGCTTGATGACTGACATGAGATGTGGAAGTCATTGATACAAAGCCTGTTTGCAATGGAAGGAGGATGTTGTGCAGTGATAACATTAATCTTCACACTAAAACATGTGACACTCAAAACACAGTCCTGGCAGACTCCAAGTTCTTTCCTCAAGGGGAAGCATGTTACATCCATCACATTCACAAGTTACTATTCACAAATATTATTAGTTACTCAAGCAAGTTAATTCACTATTATCTCACAAACAGAAGCAATATAACCACAGCTAAATAAATTACTGCTTTTTTTGTTTTTATTAATTTCAAAGTTACATACTGTCACATTTTGTCTAAAAGAAGTCTTCCACAAGGAACTTTATGATTTTAAAGATCTTTAATCTGATTTTCTATTCATTTCATAACATTAATTTTCAGGGTTATGTATCAAAGTTAGGACTTCCGTTACTATTTATTTACATTAAATGCTCTCTTCACCACTGTCATTATTGACGTCCTTCTAGTTAACTCCAGTTTTTAAAAACGAGCATTATAAGCAATTTTTATCATTGTTCAATAAATTGTTAATGATTATAAATATTGAGCATATAACATTTATGTTTTTAAGCACTTCAAGAAAGTTATTTCATGTCTCACTTTCCTATTAATTTCAACATTTAAAACTAAATTTAAAAATAGTACAGAACTGTAATTTTTATATTCTTTCATTACTTAATTATAGCTTTATATAATTACATAAGAGTTATCAGTAATCAAGTTTTCCTATGATGTTTACTTTGATCAAACTGTTACTTATACATTTCAACTAACAGGGTGTTGGTAGAAAACAGTAGTGTTTTATATCACTTTTAATTAAAGCCTAGCCAACTAGTGGGCCTTGGTAACTGACTTATTATAGGGCTAATTAACAGACCCTATCAAACTAATTGTTTTCAAAAGACTTGACTGTAATAATAAAAAACAGTAGTAATCAGAAAAAGTTCAATTATTTTTGTAACTTATGATACAAACCTATTTAGCTGAACAACTTTTAGTTATTCAAAAACAATAAAAAAAAGTCATTATGACAATATTTTGATTAGCCAAAATAAAAATAGTTACAATCAGAAACAGTCATTATGGTCAGTTAATTAACTGAATTGTTTTGGTTTCCTTGTAATTTTGTAAAAGATACATCAAAACTATCTGTGCTAACTGTCCTCAGTTTAGTAGCATCAGGTATATTAAACAAGAATTTATCTTATAAAATCCTGCAACAATGTATGTCTTGAAAACTAGATGTGATATGCAGAAAAAAAAGAAATTTGCTTCAAACTTTTCTTATACACAAAAAAGTTTAGGAATTTTTTCCAAGAAACAAAACCTCTATTAACTAGTGTAATACACATATGAAACTCAATCAGAATTTACACTGCTGTCTTTCATGTAAACTTAAAAGTAATGTATCTCCAAAACATGATTTTTAAACTCAATTCAATGTGTGGTAAATGTAACAAACAGATAAAATTATGACAGAGAGAAAATAAATTAGGCCAAACTGATGATGCTAATGGAACCAGTAACTGCACTGGATTCTCCTCTAATCTTTGCTAAATGTGACGTTGCATGTATAAACACCATCAGCATCACTAAGATTTTCATTCTGACAAACATATACAATTAATTAAAAGTTTAACATACATAACACTTTCATCAACATCATTGGAAAAGTTTTCACTCTCACATACACATGTAACTGATAACTACCAGGCATAAGAGAAGAGCTGAGTACATTATGTTAGCTCTTAGTCTGTTATCAACAAACATGGCTACTTGGAATGCTTAACTAGAATACAGAAAAGACATATGTAGGATTTAATATAACTAACAAATAGGGCAATACTAGCTTAACTGTTGTTCTAACAGAAAATACAAACTATTATTAACTGAGTGTAAGTGGGATTAGTCTATTAGAACTCACAAGTGCATTATAATCTAACTCAGGAAACTCGCATAAGAATCTCACAAATGTATTATATTCTATCATATAAAAAACATTTAGAATACCTCATAATGTGTGAAAGGAATTGTATGAACTTATATAAAAGATAAGCCTAATTTTTTATAACTAAAATACCACTGTATAACATTGTGATCTTTAAGTTAACAACTCCCATCCAATTTAATGTGTTTCACCATGAACTACACTTGTTCGTGATAACAACATACACATAACAGACTACAGATATCTTTATGTTATCAAAATTAGGTTGGCAAAGTACTGAATTAGGATTGGTTAATAAAGAGTTAAACAAAGCTACAAATAATGTTTAAATGACACAATTTTTTAATTTTATTTGAAATTCAAGTTATAACTGGTTTTTAACATACCCAAAAGAAAGTATACATTACCCATTAATACAGTATACTTCAGATAGCATTTAGAACTGTTTAATTTCATTAACAAAATTACATTATTGGAAATAAACACTGACTTATTATTTTAATAAAAAATTCATTAGCTATTTTGATGTATACTTTTGTTAAAGCTTTGCTACTTGTTTGTATTAGGTTTGAATCACATTCAATGTTTGACTAATAAATTTTTTTATGACAAATCTATGGCTGTAAACTAAAAGTAGGCAGGGTGAGCACTGCTTGTACAAAAGTTATTATTTCAAATACTGAAGTTAATAGAAAAGTCAACCATAGTTTGAATTTATAAACTAATACAAAATTGAAAATAGTAAATATTACTACAATTTTATTAGTGTAATGATCTACAGAATTGCAATAAGAGTAAAATATAATGTTCATGTGAAACACGTATCATCATACAAGTCAGATATTAATAAAATAACCATCATAATGTTCCATAGTTTGCTGTTAGCAATATCATAATAGACCAACTAATGAAATTATTTTAACCTACATGTAATAGTTAGAAAGCTAGAGAAATTATAGATATTATATTTGTTGTGCATATTAATATTGTGTTCTAAACTTAATATCCATATGAGAAATAAAAATAAGTAAAGAACTACCAGTCCCGTCAAAAAATAGGGTGGACTTTTGTGGAGACTAAGAGCAAAACAGTAACATGAGGCACGTGTAAGTACTAAATTTCATGTTCATATACACATTTTTTTAGTTAATAATTAGAAATGTATTAGATTAGATAAGAGAAATTAAATGAAAAACTGAATAATACCAATGATTATGATAAAATATCCACATTCCATGCAACTGTGTGAAGTGTGATAGTAATTTGACTGTTAATTTGATCCATTGTTTACACAGAGCTGTCACTGTGCTAAATTGGTTTCACCACATGATAAGTGCAGTTGCAAAGCAATAGGTCTGAATGACTGGAAGATTTAAAAGGTATTAGCTTTAGCTGTAAGAATGAATAGTGCGAGTTACTGTCGGTCCCAATATGTTCCTGAAAAAGAATATTCCACCTTTTGAAAGTGCTCTCACTATAAGGTTTTTTTATTATTTTGTATCAAGACTTTTTAAACCTACATGTTTTACTTAGATCATGAATGTTACAATATGCAGCCATTCTACATAGAAGAAAAAGGGTATCTGAGATTTATTTCATATTTTTCACCTTTTCATTTTATTCTAAACTGCTGATTTCACTGTAGTTAGTGTTAGGGTAGAGAAAATAACAGATCAAATATAGTTTCACTGAAAAAAATTGTTTATATTCATTTGTAAGTTTTTACAAGCTTTGAAAATCAAATACTTAATTGTAAGGTGAAACAAAGTATTTTGTTCTTAGCATGAGAATCACATTGTATTAAGACTAGTTAAAATGATTGGTAAATACACAAACAATACTTAATTTAAAATTCTGATTTTGTATACAATGTATTTGTAATTTTTACTAAAAGTTCACAAATTTTATAAAGTGCATGTAGTAAAATCAAAATTAAGTAAATATGGCTAGTATACCTTCACAGTAATTATTTATTATAATTATAATTATTAACATTATATATGAATTAACTTCACTGTCATTCACTCACAAGATGTGATAAACCAGTAGGCTACTCTTCTTGTTAGAAACATAGTTCTGATGAAGATGATGTCTCAAATTTTGTAATGTAAAAATAGGCACTGGAAAAAGTCCTTTTATAGGTCTTTGCTAATAATATCAAAACACAAACAAGTACAAAACTGTCAAGCTCTATCTGAGAGAAATAAGCTGCATGTAACTAAACAAATAAACAAAAAACCTCAAAAAGGTTTTTTTTGTAAATTTCAGATGACACAACTCATAAATATATCACAAACTAAACAAAACGTAATTGATAAGAAGCTATAAGTAGCTATAATGCAAAAAAATACATACAATGAGCTGAACATTTGATTAAAGATGATATAGCAATTAATAATAAATACAAATGCTCTGAAATGACAGTCTTAATCTCTTCTGACTTCTGTGAATTTACATAAAATGAGTCAGAAAGAACTCTGCAAAAATGTGAAAATCAGTTGGAACAACCAGGTAAGATGTTTCTGAATGGCCTAGATAATAATACTGTCACCATGAGATGACTTTTGTCAATTGAATTATGTTGTTAAATGAATGATAAACACAAATTAACTGGTTATGTTTTAATTTTCACGTACTGATATAAGCTGGCACAAAATGTTTCTTTACTTCCAAATTCCTGAAGTAATCTCACTTCAGGCATTTCTTAAACTAATCCCCTTTACTGACAGTTGCCAAAACTGTTTAATCAGCTTGTTCTATGATAAATTATACCACTTGTAACAATGAAAACAACACAAGTTAAAATTAGGACTTTTACAAGAAAATTCACTGAGCATGTAATGAAGGAAAAAAATACTGAAGATTTTTCACAAAATGTATATTAATTTTTGTTAATTCATTGTAGTTTCATTATTTATAATTTTCAAAGATACATAAACTGTATTTTGTAACTTGGAATAATTAAATGAAAATTTTTATAGCAGCTATATTTTAATTTGTGGCATAATTCAAAATGACATTAAATACTAAAGTTACTCAGTCATAGTATCACATCTGCTAGTTTCTTTCTCAACACTGACATTGCAGTGACTAGAACTTTTTTTTTAATTCATTATGTAATGAACGTAGAGGAATGTTTAGAAGAAAAAAAATAAAATAAAATAAATCCTCATCTGAAGTTATTGATGCTATTTGACAATATCACTAGAAATGAAAATATGTGCTGAACTCACCTCTGAATTTTTCACCAATTCTCTGTAGGCTTCAAAACACTTCTCATATTTCTCTAAACGGTATAGCTTTATAAAATAAAATAAATCCTATATAATCAACTTAATTTAAGAAAAGTATTTAACAGCCAGTCACAATAACATTTTGTATAACCAAAACAAATCATATAATGGGCATTTAAGATTAGCAATTACCATACTTTCATGAATTATTAATTTATAATTATTACAGGTTTGCCATATAATAATCAGTAGAAAGTTATATAACTGTTTAATTCAAATTACTTTATAACAATTATATATAGAAAAATTTAAACCCTTCAACAACTGAAATATGAAAGAGCATTAACAGATCAAAATAATGTTTATATTACTCTAGTTTCTGATTATTGTTTAATACAAGTTTTCTCAAAGAAACAGAAAAGCTTTACTAACCTTTCTCAAATTAGCCATTAGTGTTTCTAAGTTTACTTACTTTATCAATTTTTTTTGTACCCATATTCATAAAATGTTTAAGTTTTGATTGGTACTTTTCCACTTTTTTATATAAGCATGGATGGTGAATAACATTTTATTATAAAACAATTTATATTTACTGTGATATAACAAGCTTTCCTTGAAAATCACAACCATTCAAGTATGGAATCCTCTACTCCAACTCAGAAGTAACTGACCATTACTACTTACATCACAACTCCCCTCCAAAATACTTAGGATTTTCTACATCTATATGACATATAGGCTACCTCACTGATTATGTTTCATGTACAACAATTAACTATTATAACAAAATGCAGTTAAGAATTATATATCACAGCTTGAAGATAGTTGTGAACTTTAATTTAGGATCTGTGAAAGGTAAGGCATTTATTTCCATGCAAAGAATGCTTCCTGATTACAGTGCTGAACAGACTGAGCATTATTATTACCATTTCTACTTGTTATGCCAAATATTTCATGTCAAACTACAAATCTCCAAGGTCTAAATCTAGATAAAGTCAATAAATCAAATGTGTGTTGTCATATTTTTGCTGCACTGTCATCACCTCAAAGGTTATAAATCAGTTAATAGCAAGACAAATTAAAAAGTAACTAGCCAGTTACAAACATCTAATAATGCAGAACTGCAATGGTTTCATTGCTTTGAAATATTTTACATGTTTTACAATAATTCCTGTATGCTGAATAAAAAAATATATATATTTTTCATCACAACATAGAAGTTTTTCACAAAACATATGTATTTTTACAAAATTGAATCATTTTCATTACAATCAGATCACAGTTTGTTATGCTTAAAATGTTGACAACTACTAGCTACAAATTCTTGTATATCGAACATGACATGGGAATCTTATTCATCATTTTGGAACCCCCGAGAAACACAAAGCTTGTATATAAATGGTATTGAGTCGCCTGTGACGGCCGCGCTTCTCGCGACAGCTATCGAATTTGCAAACCAAAATGCTATTGGCTACTTTTCAATCCTGCAGCGCGCAATTTAAACGCTGACTGAATTTTGCCCAAGTTTTGGAGTTGGTCAGGAGACCTGAGCTAGCCACCGAGCAAGTCAGACGTGCCAATATGCTATTCAAAACGAAACGTTCATCCTCGCCAGTCAGGCCGTTAGTGCCGCCTGTAATCGTCGACGGCTTACGCCCGAACCTCACGCCGCACCAAGTCGCCACGTTGATCGCCCGAGCCAAGCCTGGGGCAACCATCGAACCGTCCAGGACCCGTATTTTACGCCGGGGAGGAATCCTCATCCAACCAGCCACTATTGCAGACCAAACCTATCTGTGCCAGCCATGGAACACTGAATTTAAAGTAAGTTGTTCCCCAACGAAAAGTCCAGTCAATCTTTATTCTGTATTCCTCAGGGCTCCGACCCATCAATTCAACCTGAAGAAATTAGACAAACCATAGAACCCCAAATACAAGCCAAGGTATACGCAGTTCATCGAATTTATTCTAAGAACAGTAATCATCCCACACACTTCATGAAGATAGTGACAACATCAGTACAGTGCCGACTGTATTTTACGAGATGGCTGCTATTATCATATATTTCATTTTAGAGCCAACGCCCACATCGACGACCACTCAAGAATGGTTCAAACCAAGCACCCAGATATCGTAAACAACCAACGGAAATCTTCCAACAGGAAAATACCAAAATACCGCCGATTCCAGACCGTATTAGAAGAAACACGAAGACAGATTCAGACAACCCGACTCAGAAGAAGACAACACCCATTGTTGGCAACACGCCAAGTTGCAGTAGTTCAAGAAAGAAAAAGGACAGTTCCTGCCAGACTTCAATCCCAGTTCCACAGAACTCAACAACCAGCCAGACTCAAACCATTACGAAGATAACCATCGACGCGCGACAGCACAAACTGAAAAACAATCTACCTCCACGCAGAATACTCAAACCAAAATCTCGAGAAGAAACAAAGCATCACAGACCAGCGAAGAACAACTCACCGAAGAACAGCCAGTAGTTCCACCACCAAGGCCACGTTTCTCAGTTGCACCAATGGGCTTCAAGTGTGGAAACAAGTTCATGATGAAGTTGCCACCCGATCTACAAGACTGCAGCTAACAGTTTTCACGTACACCATCAACGTAGTTCATCAGTTTTTTTGTTGTTTTTTTCTTTCCCAGCTACTTCCGGCACGGTCTGGGTAGACTATTCGCCCAGGCCGTGAAAGTGGGTTTTCTCGGGTACTCCGCTTCCCCACAGCAAAATCTCTGGCATCGGACCTGTAGGTCCCAGCCTCATTCTGAAAAGGGCCGTTTACCCAGTCAAGGGTATCTAATCAATTACAGTAAATTTTAAAAAACCAATTCGCCAGCCGCTAGGGTTCTCCATCCTCGAGCCAAAGTCTGGCTCACTTCACTTTCGCTGCTTTCGGTCCAGTTCTCCGTCCTTTCTCTCACTCACAAATATTTTTGAAATGTTAAAAATAAAGTAAAACTCCATGGATATTTTAAAACATTTCTCACGTAAGGGGACGAAGAGGAACTATAAAGTTCCTGAACACCCCAGTTGGAGAGAGAACTCTTCTGATTTCTCTCTCTCTAAACTGAACCCCTGCCACGTTAGTTTAGTTTTAGTTTAGATGTGTCATTTCTGGATAGTATTTGTTTGTGCATGCACTTTGAAATTTTTTTCTTTTTAATATTAATTATTCATTACTATTTTAATATGAGGTTTTTCTAAATAACCCAAAAATAGTCTGTTACAAAGGAAAAACATCACAGAATTTGTAAAAAAAATCACATAACATTCTCATAAAATTCTGACAAAACTCAGAATCTTAAACCAAAAAATTATCAATAGAAGAAAGACATTTCTGTTATCCAACAATGCCGAAAGGAAAAACTACTCCCTAATTTTGTGAAGATAAAAGTACAGAAGAATTTTAATCAATGTACAAACATTATCTATAACTTGCAAAAAAAAACTGAGCTATGCTAAACTCCAAATACAAAGAACTAAACAACTTGCAGAAACAAAAAATGAATCTAGACCAACAACTGGCCTGTTGCATTCACCCAGACATTTGTGGATTCGTACATCAGTCAAATCATCAGTAAGAACAACAACGATATGAATATCCACCACAACAATAAACTAGATAAACTAAAGTGAAAAAATGACAATGCCATGAACCATCAACCAACCTCATAATTAACAGATCCAACAAAAATTAAGCAATAAAGAGATACATCTGCTCAACAAAGGACTCAACTTTGCAGTAACACCAACAAATATTCCATTCATCAAAATGAAAGCCTGTCTGAAAGACTTAGCCAGAAGACTAGTGATCCATTCTACACAAACCAAAAACCCCAACAAAACAACCACCAGAAAGAAAACAACTTCGACAACAATTTCATCGACAACTAACAACTTTTTTCCCATGTCAAACTGAAAACATCTATTTCCTCAAACCCCTCAAAACAGTATCTTAAAGAACTTTTTCAATGAACTCTCATGCAACACAATTTCACAGAAAATAAAGCTAAAAAACAAGATATTAATTCTACAAACACCCTAAAACAAGATAACATCAAAATTCTAAAACCAGATAATGGCAATGCCACAGTTATAATGAAAACAAATGGGTACATTCAAAAAATGAATAAAATCTTATCACATACAAACAAATTTAAACCTATGCACATAAAACCCAACTAAATAAATACTACTACAAATGAAAAAAAAACAATCTCAGAAAACCTTTATTCTTACCTACACAAGACTGACTCACTCACACCACAAATATATGGCACCCCCAAACCTTGCAAACCTGATTCTCCACTACAACCCATAATGTCAACCTTTGAATTATTCAACTACAACCTTAATAAATACATAGCATGGGCATTTTCTAAACATGCAACATCAGTTGGGTCCTTTCTCAGACTCTTTTAACTTTAAATCTATTTTTGATCAACTAAATCATAAAGCTTTAATGACCAGTTGTGATGTAATCTCCCTCTTCACAGAAGTCCCAACCACTAAAGCCTGCAAGATAGCTTTAAAACTTTATATTAAAGATCCCAACCCAGTAATGTACATTCCCAGCAACCAATTAGCAACCCTTATAGAATTCACTACCACCAAAACTAACTTAACATTCAATAACCAATGGCTGATGAATGGGTAATCCCATGTTACCAGTTATAGCCAATATTTTCAAGAAAGAGACTGAATCTCAAGCAATCAATTCAGCCTTACACTCACCACTACACTGGTACAACTGCTAGATTCACATCCACAAAACACACAGTTTTTTTCAACCACATTAACTCCATACACCCCAACATTAGTTCACCTGTGAACATAAGAAAACTAACCAAATAGAATTTCTCAGCCTCAAGATCACAAGAACCTATACACAATTCAAAACAGAAATCCACAGACAAAATCACCCATATTGGATCATACATTCCCTGGGGCTCAGCACGTGAAACAAAACAAAAACTCAACATATTAAGGAACCAAATAAACACACCCATAAAACTATGCTCACATGATAAAATTAATGATGAAATCAACAAAATAAAACTTTTCATCAGTATCAACAAATTTCCTTCAAAAACCATTGAAACAAACTATATATACACACCTAGATCAACATACAATCAACAACAAACAATGATAAATCCCAAGATACAACAAACTACAAAACCTTACACTGCTGTATACCATATGTTCCTGATATCTGATATCAGTGAAATAGTATCCAATATTTGAAAAAACTTAAAACATGACATTCCAGTATGCCACTTTCAAGGAATGTTCAAGACTCTTCAACTCAGAGATTAACTGTTTGAAAGCATTACCAAACAGATGTTGGGAAAGGCAAAAAAAAAAAAAAAAGATGCAGACTGTCTTACAAACAATTAGAAACAAATAAAATGTAAGCTCTATAATGAGTTTCTTTGTATCAAACACTTTGGACAATATCACACTACTGCTGTTCTTAAAGAAGTTAAAAGTGTCTACAATTTTCTTTTCCTCCATTTCTAATTTTATTTTTGATTTTTATTGAAGAAATATTTTTTAGAAGCCTTTACTGATCTATACACTCTTGTATGTATGTTAATAACATTCTTTTGGTGCGTTCTTTGAGTTTGTACAACTTTTACTTATATAGTTTGTATATATAGTGTTTTCCACACAGGTTATTACTTTTTATTTGAAAGTAAACTAATATATTTTAATACTTCATTTTTTCTTATTGTTAATATTGGTTTTGTATTGAAACATTTTAACAGAAATTTTCCTTGATCTGTACACTTTTATATAAAGATGTTCCTTTTCACGTGTTACCATCAGTTTACCATTGACAAATTATGTAAAACTATTTCTAAATTACCAAGTTTTTAATTTTGTGTAATTTGTTCTTATTTTACTCTAATGTAAATGAGTAGAAAAATAATTACAATAACATACTGGCTACCACACATTACATGTGCATGTATGTATTTTCAAATAAATACTTAAATGACAGTTATACTTCTTGAGAACAAAAATAACAGATCTGAAAATCAAAGATCTCTACTACTTATGATGCTGGAAGTTATTTGTTTTTGCATTTATAAGCCATACTTCCTAAGGCTCATCCAAATTCACATTTTATTTGTTTATTTTGAGTTAAGCACAAAGCTACAGAATGGGCTATCTGTGGTCTGCCCACCACAGGTATCGAAACCTGGTTTCTAGTGGAAAAAAAAGTCTGTAGACATGCCAATATGCCACTGGGAGACAAAATTCACAAGTGAATACAAAAAATTATAAATTACTATACTTGTACCCAAAAACTCCACTGTAACTTATTAGGCTTCCCAATTACATTGCATTTGGGTAGGGAAAAAAATTTTTATTAAAAAAATAGCCTTTATTGTAATTCTCAAACTCTCCAATAATACAAGAGCCTTTTTCTCACAAGTAACTTGGAAGGAGTCACAGAACTATGTAGAATAAACATATAGCTTTTGATTGGTTATAAAGTTATTAGTCTATAAAAGTAGGTGTAGGTAAACAAGTCTTCTCAAATGGCAAATTGGTGAGCAGAGCCAATATGGCAGATATGCTAAATATCATGATATTCCAGCAAATATAAAAAGTAGAAGGTTCTTGTTTTATATTCAAGCTTTCCGAAATCAGAAATTTGAGTTTATAGTCTATAAAAAACTATAGCATTGTACTGTGAGCATCACAAAAAGTAATCTGGCCAAACCCAGAAAATGATAAACCACATGACACACAAAAACTGATACTTAACTAACATATAAATAAACTAACATATAATACTAAAAGTTTAATTATAACCTACAATTTGATGCCAAATGTGTTGAGATAATGTCTATAAATTAACAGCTAAATAAAATGTCAACTGTAAGTCTACAAACATGATGATATATGCCCTCTAAACCCTACCCATCTCAACAGGGTTAACTCTTTCAACCTGGGTATCTTAGCTATGCATGACAAACTTCCAAGTGTCTACATTCAAAATTTTATCGAGCTACTTTCTTTGTTATATGAATTATATCAAAATCATAGCTAAGAATCTATCATTTTAATAGTATTTAAAGTTACTAATTCTATATAGCAATATTTAAAAAGATGAATTTTCCCCTTATATAACATGTGACATTTTCTCTAGGCATAATGTTCTCTATTTTTCCCCACCACTCTTTGAAAGAGTATGAAATTATACACATTTCTCACTAGAGAATCACTATTGCTCAGACATACCATAATTTTTATAGAATTCAATTCTGCTTGGTTATAGAGTTATCAATAAAAAATCAATCCCTTCCTTGCGAGCCAACCTGTGGCATCCTCTCTTTAGGATAAGTACACAGTTTTCTCATACATATTACATATAACCAATAGAAAGCCAAAGATTTCACCTATCAAAAAATTTATTTGCATAATGCTGTTTTATGAACAACTAAAAGTCAATTTCATTCAGAGTACAAGCAATGTTCCAGTGAAAACCTTACTGGTTAGCTTTGATGAATTTGTAATGGCTCTGCATCAGAAAAATTGTGAGAGGTAGAGAAAATTGCCTACTATTTGCATGTTGTTTGCCTATGTTCTTGGATACATTATTTAATTAAATAAAGTTTATTTGGTGCATTACTACCATTAGTATAAAAAAAAAAGTAGGCTTTATGCCTACTGACAGCAAGTAAAAACAATACTAGGTAAGTATTTTACTTCTTTTGTCAATTTTATGCTTAATCATTGTAAAAGTAATTAAATTGATAAAAGTAAAAACAATACCAGGTAAGTATTTTACCTCTTTTATCAATTTTACTCTTAATCATTGTAAAAGAAATTAAATTGATCTTTTTAGGTTAGCTAAGATTAGATTAGGTAAAATAAATAATAATACTATAACAAAAATGTTCCATGAAACACAAGGCTTGCATGGAAACAGAACACGGGTGATGTTATTTGATTGTGTAATGTAAAATGCATGTTCCGTTAGTGATTCAGAACTTAAAATGGCATGGATAGTAATTTGCTAGTTACTTAAGATAGATGAATGTAATTTCATCTTACAATTTGAAGTCTTTCTAAAAAGAAAAAAAAATTGTAATTAGTTTTTTTTTTCTGGTGGTTACAAAGCCAGTCAAATTGACTGATTCCATAAAGAGATAGGGTAGAGAAAATGACAGATAAAATATAAAATATTTCTAAAAAACACATTTGAAATATATTGAAAAGGTTTTAGTGATTAGATGAAAAACTTGGATTTTGATATGAGAAAAAGTATTTTTAACCTTAACATAAAAATTACTTTGCCCAGGAGCTATTCAACACAAATGCCCATTATATTCATGGACAAATCTTTATTTTACTTTATTAAAAATAAGAATTTTTGTAAGTGAAAGACTTGTAATGTTAATGAAAAAACTGCCAAATTTTGTGAAGACATAAACACTATATTGAAAGTTAAAGTATTAAATCCATATAAAAGATCAAGTCAAACTGACAGAGCCCATGTTGTGAGAGTTAATGAAAATGGAGAACAAAAATATACATCAACACGGAGTACTAAGACCATTCACAAATATATCTGGAAAAGGTCATACTCCAGTTGTGTTGAACAAATTGTAGATCTTGTAACAAGTAAGAATATGTGATCAAGAATCTCACAATGTGCCCCAAAAAGTAGTATGCAATACAGCTAGAAAGAATCTCCATCTAAAAAACAGACAAACATTACATGTGCATACATTATTTCCACAACATATCTGCTAAATTACTGCATACCTTAAGCAGCTGAGGTGAGACACACACTTTCCATTTTCCATACAAAGACATACTACTCAAGTTGTCAAATACAGCACATATGGATACCTATTGAATAGATTTGTTGAAATGGGTGCCAGTGGGCTATTGTACACATAGACTCGATGATTTAAGGAAAGTATACTGGGAATAGGGGTCTGTTATGAATACACACCTTATTACAGAACCTTTCAACTCTTTTTTTTTTTTTAACTACTTGACTCAATGGATTACATCAATCGCGTGACCCAAAAAGGACCATTTGTTTCCACACTACAACTTATCACATTTTTGTTTCTAAAAAAATATCAGTTTTTTAGTGTATTTAGGTGTTTTGAAGACAAAAAAAAATCAGTATTTTTACTAAATTTTTGTCCATGACCACATTTGTGCTTTTATTTGTTATATTCTCTAAAGTAACCTTAGACAGGGTTTCTCAAATTGACTGATTTCATAATCATTATTGTATCATACATATAAACACAAGAAAAATTTTATTACACAATGTGTAACCTCCAACTTCATGAAATTTTTAACCTGTATGCATTTAGATTTGCAATTGGGTTATAATTTTTCCATTTCACCTCTGCTTCCTGTCATGGAGAACTTTATTTTTCTCCATTCAAATGTACAGAAAAAATTGGGCAGCTGAATTTGCTACATATAGTGGAGCAAAATAAAGACAAAGTGGTAACATGCAGATTCAACATTCATGAAGTATTTGGCATGTTTTTGTCTTTGGACAAGAGAAAAAAAGAATTAACAAAGATTACTATACAAGGCTGCAAATTGCTCATAACCACTATGCACTGTCATCCCCACCAACTGCTGGCACCCTAAGTGAGCACTAGTACTAAGGGTAATCATCTGCACACCATAAAATTTTAAAGGTTGGAAAAATGTAAAGTGAGTATCACTGTTCTATCTTTTATAGTATTACTCATAAAGTTTCCAGGTACTTATACTGAGAGTTTTTTACTTGTAATTATTTTTCTATTAACAGTTGAAATAGAAACCTTCCAATCATAAAGCAATCAATCATTGCTCCTGCCATTAGGTTGTTTATATGACACCATAATAGACACCACCAGTAGTAAAATAGTGTGGTGCAGTACAATTACCAAAACTTTCCCACACAGCTTATTTTACTCCCAGCTCTTAAAATACAGTGAAAGAGGATCTACTAACTTGTTTACAATACATTGCTTGCAACAAGAATTGTCTAAATAAATAAAAGTGCAAGAAAATGTCTATGATATGACTCTATACAAAGTTCAGGCCAATTCAATAAAGTTGGTGGATATGTGGATCTTAATTACATCCCCCCAAGGGAGATAGAAAATTAACTGTATAGGTGTAAAAAGTGAACAAGTGCTTATAAAACATGTATGTATTATTACTATTTATTCATAAATACTAAAGTTTTAGTTTAAGTAAAAAGTATGTAGAAAAATAATTTAAAGTAAAGTAAGTTATTTGAGAAGTGATTGTTCTGGCAAGTTATCTTACATAACTGTCAAAGAGTGTTCTAAAGAAATCAAGTCCTCCTGTGTAGATTTTGATGAAAAGAAGACAATTATTTAAAGCTCTGGATACATCTGTGGTAACCCACAAGGTAACATAAGTGAACTTATCACTGATTATATTGTCATAACAAAGTATAGAAGACTGATTCAACTTGTTTATTTGGTTCTAAAGTAGCTCAACCAGCCTGTGTGGACTCTTGATGAAAAGAAACAATTACTTTAAGCTCTGGATACAACTTTGTTGATTAACTATATAACAAAAAATTGTATACAAGTTTTGTGGGTTTTTTAATTTATTATTGCAAAACACTTGGATTATGTGTTGTCCATTTATTGTTCAAATTTATCACCAACATGTTACAAACATCCACTGTAAACAATCCTGTCCACACATTCACTTATAAAATCCTAACACCTGATTTTCTACCTAATCTACATGGAAGTTTAAAAAAAATCTCATTTCTATTCTGAGCAATGACTTACTCAACAGACTTCAACAAGTCAAATTATTGTCAGTTTTAGGGGAAACATATACAGTATTTCACTCCCCCACAATTTAATACAGCCATTATAACCATTACTTGCTTTACCTGATTAAAGCAGTATTTTTTTTTACATTTCTATTTTGAAAAGAAGACATTTCAAGCTAGCATAATTCATCAGACTATAAAATTTAAAACGTTTATCAGATCACACAGTCATGAATTGTAATAAAGCAGGATGGAGATTATGCTTCATCCAAAAAATTACATTGATGAAAAAGTTATACAAGGACTAGTGCAGCTTCATACAAGACTGGACTGGATGAGGACTCATAAAATTCTTTATCAGTAAAATACCTCCTGAAAAATTATTAACTTTATAAAGAGGAGAGTTAAGCAGTAAGTGGAAAAAAACAACATACTCAGGTGTAGTCGCAGCTAGTAACACAATAAATAATCTGGGTCATTTCATAATACATTGTAAGCTGTACAATTTGATGAAGAGTGCTAGCTCAAAACATCTCCAATTCAAAACAAAAATATAAAAGATATTGGTGATTGTTTAACCTTTTCTTTATTTTTGATATCTTTTTCACCTATGAGGTTAAATGTACATTTATTTTTGATTGTTTAACATAGCAAGTAATGTTTATCCCACACAAACAATATAATTTATAAATTACAGTAGGCAGGTTTTAAAGAAATTAGGAAATTGCAGATATATTTGGTTCTTTCCCTTTGCGAGATCATTCTTAAAGTCCTAACATTAATTTACAATTCTACGTGAAAAACATTTATCTGAAAAGAGTGTTATCATTTTTATACTACCTCCAATTCCTTGGTGTTTAACTGATTCAAACATTTATCAATACAACCTGTTACCAACACTAATAATATTATGAACCATTAACATCTCAGCTCTCCACCTTCTATATAATAAAGTAACTTGTCGTTCACTTTGTCCTGAAAAGTCATTTATGACATATAAGGTAATAATTTGTTAAAAGATTTCTTGAATTTTAATTTTTACATTTATTTTTTTATTAGAAAAGGATTCTATGTTGAACTGCAGTGCTAAAAGAGAGGACTGACTAGGATTTTAGAAATAAAGATACAGCTTTTGTTATCAAAATCACTGAATGACCCATAAATAAAGCCTAACCTTTAGTTTGCCTTTTTACAAATTATGGCTAAAAAAGGAAAAAAAATCCAAGATCATTCTTTTCAACAGAACTGGCATAAAAATAAGGCAGAATATTTACTTAATGTTTGAAAACTATCTGTTTCTTCCACAATGCATGGTTTCACCTTTTGCACTTTCAAACAGTAATTACCATCAATAAGACTCAAGATGACAGACTGCATCTTGCTAATCTTATGCTCATTCTTCACAGATTTGTAGAATTTAATGTTATTTACAAATAACAACATCAACCTGAATGGATACATTGCTTAAACAAACTTAGGGAAAGTACTGGGTCTTCAACAGACCCTTGAGCCCTTCCTCTCAATACGTATAATCAGTTTAAGAACTTATTATTGACCAACATCTCTATTCCATTTTATAAGACATTTCTTCATTTCTGTATGGTTTCAGGTTAGTTAACAATTACTAGTAAAATACTTTATCAGATACTTTCCTAAAGTCCTGCCAAATGATATTTTATCTTCCACACTTTTCAATCAATTTTCCATCATTTTTAAAGTTAGTCACAGCAGGAATTATTACTCTTAAAATCATACTGATAATCCTGAAACAATTTTGAACTTGAAAATACTTTTTCCATGATTTTTTTCTGAAACTTAATGTTAAGTTGACTGGTCAACAGTTAATAACACCAGATTTCATCCCTTTATCATATTAATAAATATTAACACTTTAAATTTTTAGAATTAAAATGATGCATACTTATCCCTGAAATATGAAAATTATTTTTCTGTGTATTACTTGCATGCTGTTAATAAGTATATAAAAAAAAATATTGAATAGCCTTAATGTAATGTAACACATTCATCAACTTACAGTTATTAATTCTCTCAACTTCTATGTGATTTACTGTGCTTACATCATGATAACATATACAAGTTTCACTTTGTAGTTGCAGTCTTGATGGAAAACATATTTCCCGGTTATGAGAGTAGGTACGAATGTATTTCAGAGGTAAATACCTGTTTCAAATTCATTTTAAGCCCAAAAATGTAAAATTAAAAAATTGACAAATTCATCTATTAAAAATACCAGAAACTCACACTAAGATGGAAAATGAAACTGGAGAGTTTGACTACTGGGACTCCAGATTATGGTTCTTAGGCAAGAAGACAACAACTGAAATTATAACCTACAAAGATTAAGAGATAAGAGAACTAAGGTAGTTTCAATAGACTGGATTCAAGGGAGAATAAATGCAGTCTCACACAAAACTGGGTTGGATAAGAGCTCATAAAATGTACATTTTTTAACAGGGTACCTCTTTAGCATCATCATCTTTTAAATAACATAAAAAATAAAGAGTCAGGGAGTAAGTGGAACCATCTAACACACAGATGCAGTCATAGATGGTGACAGTAGGTAGTCAGGATGGAAGATCACAATACATTGTTCTGTACTTACAGTGGAAGATTCTTAGAGGATTAGAGCAGTAAAAGCTAATGAGTGAAAATGCCTAAAACACCCCTACATCCATATCTAAAGGGTTGCAAAGTAATAAACTGACTTAATTAGCATGCTTTCAAAAATAATAAAAACTCCAAGGAGACATTTAAATGGTCCCAACAACTATGAAACAGTCTAATGGAAACACTAATAACTTAGGACAATAAGAAATAAAATAGGAAAGTGTTCCCAATCCATGTTGTAACTGTAAGATATCAAATGGAAAACATCTACCTTGTCTACAATGCCACTACTGCATTCAGGATGCATTTGTAGAGAGGCAACAGATATCCAACTGCCAGATTGAAATCATATTCTCCTACAGCAAGCACAGAGAGAAAAAATGCCACCTGGAAGAAATGCAAAGGTATACAGAAGATGCAAGGATTGCAACTGTTCTTTCTAACACAGAAAACCATGGTTCTTTTCATTACTTATTTAATAATGGATCCGTAACTCCAAACACATGTAGCTGTAAAAGAAAAAAAATATGATATTAGTGCTAAATTCATTTCATCTACTATAATTTTCATCAAGCATGAAAAAACATGGGTGGATAAAAATGGAATCCTGAAGCTATGTAAGTAAAATTTTAAAAACTTAAACACATTTATCCACATGCCAACCTGCAGAAAAAAACCTCTAAAGTGTGAAGAGACTGAGATGTCAAAACATTGCCAAATAACAGATTTAGCAAGACTCAACCAACATTTTTATTTTTAAGACATGCAGGAATATATCAGTAAACAAATGAAGCCAATCTGTAAAGTAGCCAAAACAAGATCCAAAGAGCATGATTCATTATAAAGTAAAAACAGATCTCTGAAAAACTCCAAATGTGCAAAGTTGAAATGAATAAAGAACTTTTAGATGACATCAAAAATGTTCTTCTAATTGAGAACCAGGACTAGGTAAATAATACAAGTGAAAAACAGCAGTTAGCTCATCTCACAGCTCAAGCTTTATGCATAAAAATGCAATCGGTGTAAGAAGTATAACGCAAAATACAACACAAAAAAAAACGTAAAATGATAAACTGAAAGTAAAGGAAAAACTGAAAGATCTTCCAAATCCATGAGATGAGCAAACGGTTCAAAATAAACTCCAAAATCCTGGATAAAGGAATAATCTGGAATACAAGAAAGTCAGTGAGTGGATTGAAAAGACCAACCTAACCTATATCAGTGTTTGGCCACTCAAAACAGTTGAAAAAGAAGTATTTGGCATCAACTGAGAATTAAATGAAGAAAGTAATACAAAATAATGAATAATACTCACTGGTCTTCTCTAAGACTGAGTAATTAGATGAATAAGGAGAAAAAACAGCTAATACAGAGATACCAACTATTTCAAATGACTGAGTGTAATGATTGTAGACAGAGCCCTTTATCATTTGTGGCTACTAGGCCTGACCAATGTCTCTAAGCTGTTTAATATTATTATAACTATTATTATTTATTACTGCTATAGATTGCTCATTTATGACTGTGTTTTGTGTATTTAATAAATAAATTTAAAAAATTATTTTGAAATTCTTTTTCATATTCTGAATTCTTACTAATAAATGTCGTTATTTGCATCGTTTTTGTCTTCGCCTCAGCCTTTTGTTGGTGAGATGCCGATTTAGTATGTCTGGAACAATCATTTATCCTGCCATGTGCCACAGAAAAATCGATGTGACAAACTGTACAAAACACATGACTGTCACTGACTTTTGATGCAATGACTGGATATTTTGCACTATACTCTTTCCTAAATTTTTGATTCACAGTTTTAGCCATTTTAGATTTTCAAGAAACAAGACAATCTGGTGAATGAGGCCTCTTTTTGTCCATCTTGTGAACGATCGCATTGGTATTTCTATGCCACTTAGAAAACAAGAAATACCCATCTACAGAAGCGCTGATTGGCTGACAAGCACTGATGATGTAACTATGGATTCCCCCATGTACCCAGTATGGAGAAGCACCGCACTGAAACTATTGATAGACATCGGAGACACAAATATTTTTATTATTTCAAGCACAAACATGATTATCGGAAGTAGCCATTTGGACTATGTCTTTTATTTATTATCAAAATATATTTGTATCTCACTAGAAATTTTCTTTCCAACCTTTTCAAGCCCTGGGGGAACAATTTATTACTTTATTGTATAGGCCTATAGAGTATATAATAATTTGGGAGTTGCAACAAGTCGTAATATTTGTCCGTATGAGCATATAGTCATAATGTATACACCAAAATCGTAATGATTATGCTCAAATCGTAATAGTTGGCATCTCTGCTAATATCTATGCAGAAAAAGAAGGTCTCAAATGTGATAAAATATAGCAGAAAACTAGAGGCATGTCAATTTAGGTCACATGGGATTCCCTACCCCAAATAATAAATCCTGGGATCAAGAACCTGAGAAGTAACATAAGTAGTGGAACATGACCCTGCCAACAGTTCACCATAATGATGAATGAAAGTAGCACTAAGGGTATTAATATATTGTTAGTTTATAAAGGCACCAACTTCAGCTCAAATATCAAGAAGAGGAGAAAGAAATAAAGATTCAAGTTATGAATCATTTAACCTGACTCAAGTATCATAATGTCAAACTGAAACTGGTTCAAGATTTAAAATAAAATCCTCCCAACAAAAATGAAGTGAAACCATCAGAATAGATAGGAGGACAGAGGTCCCTGGAACAAGAATGTTCCATAGAAGACACAGATAATAGCAGTCTTTGATAAGCATCACCAAAGAGGACACAGAAACCACCTGGGTGTGAACTATCGAATATGTCAGAGACAAATGGAAAGCAAATAGCAGAGAAAGTATGGTTACTCTTCCAAGTGGTAGAAGTTTTAGGAATGAAAGAATGGTCCAGGGAGAGGAGTACGTAAGTGCAATGGAAGGGGGTGAAATAACCATCCAGAGCATAGAAATATGAACAATAGTAACTGTATATGAGAAGGCAGAAATAAATCTGAATAAAAAAAAATGACACAAAAAAGGAAAAGGTCAAATGTGAGAGCATGAAAACAACATTAAGATCCCAGTTCAAGAATGGGAGTTAGGTGAGGAGGTTGGAGACAAAACAAAGGAGAAACAGAAAGTACAGTGAATGAAATACTCTGTGGTACCAGGAAAAGTGAAATGCCATGGACAAGGCTGCCTGATAACTAGCAAAGACAGCATCCAATAAACCACAGATAAACATCTAGATAAAAAGATGAAAATACAGTTCACAGTACTACAGTCAGAAGTAAAGTTTCAAATGGACCAATGATGAAAGACCTGCCACTTCTGTTGATAGACATATACAGTAGAAGGACAACAAGAATGTGACAACTGGATAGTCTAGCCTGATGGGTAATAAACTAGACTAACCCTAAGTGTAAATATGGAAGGGATCCTGAGTAGAGGAATAATATCTGGAAGCAAAGAAGCAGAAAAAAAACACCAAGATCTGATAGAGTTTTGCTTAACAAAGCAAGAACCCAAGGAAGGAGGAGAAGAGGGAGTAAAGGCATAACAAACGAGGTGAGACTAGGCTTTGCTGCAAATGCTGACAGCCAAAACCAGCTAGCAGAATGCAGAATAGCCAAGAAAGGCCACCTACCATCAGGTACTTAGCTACTGATAAATGACAGACAGCTAGATAAATCCAATAAGAGTGAGCAAAAAAAAAAGCCAATGTCAAACACCTGAAAACAAAGAACTTGGAATGGATGCTTCCTTGACAACTGGTTAAGAAACAACCATGAAAGTGACAGAGTAGATATTAAAAGGAAACATGTACAATGAACAGCAAAATGTTTGAGCATGTTGATGTGAAGGGGATGCTCATTCTACATTCAAATGTTTTCTTCCAGAAATATGCTTCAATCAGAAAGGAAAACATCAGTGAAGAGAGAGATCCAGTTTAGGAGATAGTAAGCAATGCTAGAAGTAGTAAAAGCATGATGAGGTATTATCAAAAGGACTGAAGTTCACAAGCTAAGAGAACAGAACCTGAGAAAGACATCCTTGAATTTGCAGGGCCCAATGGTGGAGGCATGCTTGACCCAAAGGAATAGAAGTTCCAGGGAAACCAAAGATGCCAAGAATCAAAAACCTCCTCAAATAGGAGAGAAATAAAAAGCATGAATTATGGTAGCCATGTATACCAAAGCTTGCAAATGACGAGAAGAAGGCCGAAATTGGTGAGTCAACCAGCCGAATGAACCTGGGTAACTCTAAAGCAATCATTCTACAGAAATTCAAGACCAATTTGGTGTGTGGCAATGCCCTAGATGCAACTCAACCATTACAATCATCTCCTCCTCTTCACAAGTTGTCACACATAGCAAACACAAGGGTGGATGTTTAGATGCTAAAATAGATAAATTGAAGATGCAAAACCTTTCCTGGTAGGTCTCCTCACCAGGTACAGGAATTCAACTCATTGAGCAGAAGCTAAATTTCATCAAACCTAAATAAGTAATTTAAATATGATATCAAGGGTAGATGTATCAATGCTTCAGGCTTATAGAATCACATCCTTATAAAAAAAAATCAAATTACAAATACTAACATTTTAATTAATACATGTATAAAAATAAATCTGACATTTTTCCTAACTTACAGTGTACTAGAAGATGAAAATCGTAGATACAAGTCCTATTATAACTATACCATCAAAATATCACCCAGCTGATGTACAACTATCAATAATTTTGTTTTAATTTAGGTTCACAAGAAATTTTTTGCAACTTGCTCAGTAGCAAAAGCAGCTTGTTCAGTAGTTGTTTTTACATCTGAAGATAACACTTGTTTCTTCCATACTATCTTTAATTATATTCACAACACAGTATTTATACTCATATTTCTATACAAAACCTCTTCTTACCAAGTTTATTCTAACATCCCTTTAGTGTGTCCATCCTTACATTCAATTTTAATATTTGTGTTGTTCAATTTATTGGATAATGTGTATGGTACTACAGACTGTTTTTGTAATCTGCTCCCAGTATGCCTGATCTGAAAATTAACACTGGCATTTTGGTGTTTATTTTTATAGTTGAAAGATAAAAATGGTGATTAAACAGAAGTACTAATAGTGTGGTTGAGAAAAAGTTACGTTATGCTCAGGCCTCAATTATTTGTTCTTGTGTTATTGATATCCCATTTAAATAAAAGACAAAAGTTAAGTAATGTTTTACATGGAGGTCACATTTTCATAGAAACAATTCACATACACATTGAAGATGTAACAAGTTATGCAGATGCATCACTGATATATGAACTAAATTTTCTCTACTGATTGTATCCACTGGTTCATTTATACATAGTACTTCAAAGTAACATGGCTCTCAGTATCAAAAACAGGACAAATCTATATTCAATTCTTAAAATAGTTGAATTTTCTAATCATGAAGCTCCTTTATTCATAAAGTTTAATTTTTTCACTTGATTTCTTTCCTTTACATCTTTTATTTTTTTAAATACCAAAAATACTTAGGATTTAACCAAAGACAAAAATAATATACAATTACTCCCACGAAGTATTAAAAATGATATAAAAGACTATATTGCAGCAATAAAACATTGCAAGACACTTAATTTTCCATTAATATAATGTACAGAATAAGACAGCTAAATTCTAAAATTTATCACCTGTATGATGTACAGAAAAAATATGATTAATGTAAATACAAAAACTAACTACAGAAACATGTCACTTATATACTATACAGAAATAGCTAAAAATAACTTGTAATCAGTATGAAGTACAGGGAAACACAGCTAAACAACTGAACAAATCAAATATGAAATTAAAATAAAAAAAATTCAGAAGATTTTTTGAATATTTAATTCTTTGTTTGTTTTTACTTTTGGTTCAAGGCTACAATTCTCCCGTTAGTACATCCAGGAATATTCATGTAATTTTGAATCTAAGGATTATTCTATACTTCTTAGCAAGTACTCACTACTTGTGCTGTAAGTTCTTTAATTTTAAAGCTGGCATTTTTTTCATCCTTCAACAGTGCCCAAGCTTCTTTAATCTTGTTGAGTCGGTATAAACAATAGGCCTTTTCGAAGTTTAGAGACCTGGAAGCAAAACATATTATATACAGAGAGTTGTTTAAATTATAATTGTCAAAAATAAAATATTTCAAAAAATCAAATTCCTTAGGCAATGTTAATTATTTATTATTTTTATTTTAAATTTATAGTTGCTATACACGTTGGTACCAGTACAAATTATCTGCACCTAATAAATACATAATGTGCTTCACTAGCATGTAAAAAGTAATTTTATTTGTTGAATCAATATCAAAAACCTTGAAACTTTAATTCTGTTTTGTTCAGTAAATATTGAATAATTTTATTGCAATACTTATAGCATGAACTTTATAAAACCATTTTTGTATGTGATGATGTTGCATTTGCAGTAACTGATATCATCATTCAGAGAGAAAATACAAATTTTGTCGTATACAAGATAAACTCAATAACAACTGTTATGTTCACTGAAACGTTTAGCAAAAATGTCCCAATTAATCATGTTCAGTTTTATAATATGGGTTTTTCCATACTTTAGAAAAATGCCTGGTTTAATTTTTTCTTCATTTTTTACATAATCAGAAAAGAAAATTATGAAATATATCATACTGCAATGCTAAAAATTCACACTTCTATGGACTCAAGTCCCAAATCTTTCAGGCAATTAGAAATGCCTTCATTTATTCCTAATAGTTTTCAAACTGTGTAAAGTATTCTAAGTTACTGTGCCTAGCATCTAAAAACAGGGTTTATACTGTCTCACCATACTTTTTGACCAATCAATAACATGTTTTTACAAATTTTAAAAATTATTGTTATACATTAATTTTAATTACATTTCAACAATTTTATTCCTACATAATTTAAAATGGATATTTTTCATTTTCTGGTATTTTTTAACATAATTCACAAAGAAAAAAATGTTCATATTTTAATTCCTACAAAGCTTCCAAAAGAGCAACCAGTTCTCAATTTCCTTTAGAAATTTTCTACCCATAATAAATAATAATTACTTTTCTCAAAAATGTATCACCCCTCAAAATATATTTACTTCTTGATTTCTAAGTGATTTCCTTTGTTTTTGGACAAGCTTAGGTTGAAATCTTGGTTGATCATTTTCTTATGAAATAGATAACTTTTTGATTTAGCACTCATGCACACTGATGCTTTTTTTTGTTTTTTGTTTTTTTTTTGCACATGAAATTTCCAGATGTAGATGTTTTGAAACCTTAAGAACACAAAAACCAATATACATTTCTAAACAGAAATCCATAGAAAAATCACCCATACTGGACTAAACGTTCCTTGGGGTTCAGCACATGAAAGAAAACAAAAACTGGACATATAAAAAACCAAACAAACACAGCCACAAAACTATGCTAACACAATAAAATCAACAAAATAAAAGAACACTTTCATCAACATCAAATTTCCTCAAGAAACCTTGGAAAAATTATATGCACACACCTAGACCAACAACAATAAATCTCAAAATACAACAAACTACAAAACCTTACACTGCTGCATACCATTTATTCTTAATATCAGCAAAATAATAACCAGTTGGAAAAAACTGATAACAAAACATAACATTCTAGTAAACACCAAATTTATTGAGAAACCAGATACAAAACTAAAGTCAACACTATGTAAAAACTACACTGACAAATATGGCATCAACATCATTTATAAAATACAACTGCCACAACTTCTGTATCGGTGAAACAAACAGAAAAATGAAAACCAGATTCAAAAAACACCTTCACACATTTTTGAACATTGAAAATCAAACAGAACATAACCATAGAAAACACCCAAATACTAAGTAGGGAAACAAATATAAACAAACAAAATCAAAGAAGCCATACTTATAAAACAACTCAAATCAAAATTAAACCAATATAAAGGAACACCTTTATACCTATACTAATTAATACCTGACATCTAACTACAATTCCCCTTACAATCCTGTACCCTTTTACATTCTCATTCCTGAGCATGTGCCTGGTAATGGTCAGTTGCAAACTCTCTTTATTAACCTGAAGATTACTTAAGAAGGTTGAAACATTGTTCTGTACTTTATTTCAATTAAAGTTTAAATACCCATACCAGCCATCTACAGTACATTTTATTTTACTTCAAGTGGGTTTCTCATCACCATAAACAACACCAGAGCTTGAAATGATGGAGGTGGAGACCTCTGATGCTTCTTTTTTCATTCGACTCTAACCAAAGATGTCTCCTACAGCGACTCTCTTCTCCCCCTTTTGGAGGCAGTATGTGTAGGTTTTTGGCTCAACTTGGAAACATCACTCTCATATGCATTTCATTTCTTATTCATCTTGCTGTTTCTCTGTTTCACTGTATGTAGGGCCAAACCTTCTACTATTCTTTGAGATACATGGAATGATTGATTTCCTATGACATATCCTCTCCTTCCCTCACTGTGTGGGAGGTACTCTCTCTTTTGAGTCTTTGGGTTCCATAGAATCCCATATTCCCTGGGACTGTGCTCATCTGCAACATCTACAATGGACTGCACATTATATGAATCCTTAATGGAAAATCCTTGTCCTCAGCCATTCTCCTTTCTCCTTCCATATCCAAAGAGTTCACTTGGTAACTTGATAAAACTACTCTCTGAAAGTATTCCTCTTTATCTTGACCAGGCCTCCTTCCATTTCCAGGTACCACAGGTTGAGGAGTATTACGCCCTGACTCTCACATGAATTTGGATTTTTAGTACCACGACATATCATTCTTCAGTTCTATCCCTTAGAATGCTCAGCAATGTTTTAAATTTTGGATTTTTTTTTAAAGAGAGTTCATAGATGTTTCTTTATCATATATACAGTTAACTCTATAATTGTCTCCTTTATCAAACACCAGGGCAATACTTAATCTTG